>NC_056746.1:833640168-833940168 GCF_019279795.1 Protopterus annectens
GTATGTGAACACACAACATAGCTTTCATGTTACTGAACAGATGCAAACGGGGCAGAATTATCTTTTTGTAGACTGGATAATTAAGTACATATCACAAACCATCCTGGAAGAAAAAGACTAATGGAGTGCCACAGAAATAACTACATGGGGAGACATATTCAGTCAAACACCATTAGGGATTGTCAAACCCTAGGGTGCCTAGGGCGGGGGTAACATAGGTAGTGGCCAAGTGGTTCAGCTCCAATAAAAGTATGTCTGCATTCATGCATTGGGTGAATAGAAACCATCAGGAGCAACTGGAGGATTAAGGTTGGTATTCGGATCATGTATGATCTTTCAAGGGTCTTAAATACCTAGCTTGCAGGGTGGGAGGCCATGTTTTGGAGTCCTCAACAGTAAATGAGGAAGGAGTGGTCATGGATAGACACTTAGGTTTGTTACACGCAATGTGGAATGCATAATAATCCCATTAACAGGGACAGAGTACTGGGTATACCTAAGGGAGTGTGAAGGCATGAACTGTGTTTTTATTGGTAGTTAGAATATTTGCATTTCAAATAAAGCAGCTTTCCCCTTACTCCAAAATCTGCTAAATCACTTTCCCAAAAGGAACAAACAGGCAGGTCAGAGTAAGGACTTTTGGAAGGTGGTAAAAGACATGGCAACTTCACCTTAATCAGTATTTCCAAAAAAAAAAAAAAAAAATCACTGTTTTGCACCTTGTAAAATGTTTGGATGTGTAACACTCTATGCATGAGCACATTTCACATGAAGCAACTTATGTACTCCTGGCTACTTCTACCGGCACCCTAAACTCACTTTCTAATGCAAATATTTCCAGGATTACTGCTTTCCATTCTAAGCAGCATCTGTTAAACCATTTAAAAGCTATTTTGATAAGCTACAGCACAAACCTGTTTTTGCAACAGGGCACCTTCATTGCAGTGTCTCAGGATGACCACTCCCATATATGCAAAGCCCTTGGCCTTCATTACTAACTTTTTCTTGTTACTTCTAGCATAATCCTCCCATTGCTTAAACAGGTGTGTGTATTTCCTTTGTCTAAAATATCCTTTTTATCAGAGGTCAGTGACTTCCAGCTCATTTCTTACTTATGTTCTCTTGGTAAATTACTTGAGACACTGCTGTATAATCAAGCCTCAAAATCCTGTTCCAAATATTGACTGCTTGGCACTCCTGCTATTGCTTCCGGTTCCCTGATGGGTACAACACTCATACAGAAATATACAGCATCACAGACTGCGTTTGTGACGATACTGAAAAAGTCTTACTCACCAGCAAAACTGTTGTGGAGCTACATAGAGCTTTCAAGACAATCGACTACACCCTTCTTCTTGTAAGGGTTGTACTTCAGTTGTGCAGTCTTCATGGGATTCAGTGATCAGTGATGGCTCAGGCAGCTAGTTTTCTAATTACCTCAATAACAGAACTTTTTACAATTTATTTAATACAAACTGTGAAGAACAAACAAGCTGAATGCAGCAACCTGCAAGAATCAGTGCTGGATCTCACCTTCTACTACATATTCATTAACAAGCTGCTATGTGAATTGCCTAGGCTTCACATCACATATACTGCAGATTGGGTCCCTATCAAAAGTGCAAGACCTGATACTATAAATCTTGACACTTCAAAATATAAACTGTAATTCAGGCAGAATCACATTGAATTTCAAAATTCACTCCACTTTTCAAACATTTTCTTACAGGACCAATTTACACATCTGTGCCACCTCTCACTGCTGTTTTTATTTTATTTATTTTACATTTGGTGACCGGGTTTGTCCAACTGAGCTAAGTAGCCCTATTTCAGAGGAGGCCTGGAGAGAAAAGCTCCACATGTTCTACAGATTATAATTTACAAAAATAATTAAACAATCCACAACCGGTTTACAGAAAATATTCAAAGCAACATATACATAAAAAACAAGGATTTACTACAGTAAACTACTCATTATGTCTACACTAGTTCTTGAGTTCACTATACCACAAACTAAAGGGAATATTCCAAGCCATAACAACCTCAGATTTAGTATGTTTGCCTCATTCACACTTGCTGTTCTAAGGATAACAATTACAGTCCTTGGAATTTCAATAAGCATCCATGCCATGCAGATGGCCTTATTCTGCTAAAGGAAAGTAAAACTGCTGAACATATCCAACAAAGCTCTCCAGATGAGTTTAACAAAGTTTATTACTAGCTCAGGAAGGTATACTCATTTTGAACCCTGCAAAATTAAAATCCATGCTTTCTTCCACCTCATGAAAGCATGTGCAGGTTAACTGCCACCACTAGTTGTAAAGAAAAAACATAAGGCACACAAGTATATGCTAGCACTAAATATCTGGGCATTAGGGACAGCCTTAGGTGAAATGGCACACTAGGTGAAAATCATTATGGTACCCCTTCAATGCTGCCAACGTATTCCCCTACACAACTGTGTAGGAAAATGGCATTAGGCCAGGGATCTGGGGGCCACTAGGCCCTCAGAAGCCATGTGGTATTGGATGCAATGAGGTGCATTTTAGAGTTTTCTTAAACAACCTTCTTCATCCAACATTGACCCAAACAAAAAAATATGATTAAGAAAAGAAATTCAGTCTTACTTTTCCACTTTGCTTTTCCTTGCATTATGTCAACACTCCCCAACTGACCAAGACTACACCATAATAACTGTGCAGGGAATAAATGCATTAAGGCAGGGGTGGGGAGGCTGCTAAGCCCCCAAACATCATGGGGTTCTAGATGGTCTGAGATGTATTTCAGAGTTTTCTTCCAAACTTATGATTCAGTGAAGGCTTGAATAAAAAACATGAACAAGAAAACTTAAATCCTATTATTTATTTATTTTTCTTTATTTCAAGGAAGAAATGCCACATATATAAAGCATGCCTCCTCACTCATACCCCCAAAACACAGCCACCGTCTGTGTACCTCTTTGATGTCACATTGGAATAAAACTGAAAATAATAAGTAAAACATAACATATTTCAATCTGGTATTGCCAGACATATATATATATATATATATATATATATATATATATATATATATATATATATATATATATATATATATAGAGAGAGAGAGAGAGAGAGAGAGAGATGCCTCCTTATTCTTCCCCAAAGGATAGCCACCTCTATATGTATCTGATGCGTGAATGTGAGGAAAGTGAAACAATAATGATCACAGTAATGTGAAGATCTCATTTGTTAAAAATCTCATGTCTTCTAATATAAATACATCTACATCACATGTATTACACCACTCCAAAATTGCTGTTCTTCTTACTGTATTCTTAATATTATTTACATTTATGGAAAGCACTATAAAATTTTAGAGTCATGGTTTCATAAGTTCATATCTAATTACTACATTAACTTTCTTAATAGGCTACTATAAGCCTAAGCCTAGCCAATCTCTTTTCCAAATGTCAGTATCAAACACTGTAGCTTGTGTCTGTGAGTCAAACACCTTTCCCATTATGCCAACTACAATCATTAGATGTATATATTCCTTTTCATCCATTTCCTTTTTCCCTTTTTTCTTCTGTACTTATCCCTTTAAATTTTCTTTTTTTTTTATTTTATTTTTTTTTGCTGTCTTTCACTTTTCTGCCAATAAAATTGTTTTTCTTTTACTATCTCTCAGTTTATGTCTTCTTCATCACTTATTTCAGAACCTTCTTCTATGTACTCTTTATTGTTTTTCCTCATATAATTTTTCGGTACTTACGTATTATCGTAACCATATTTTCATGGTTGTCAAGAGTACATACCTGCAGACAGATGACTTCCTGAAACACTTCAGCCTGCTGATAATAGTCCTTACTAATGTCCAAAAAGTTTAAATGACTTTCTGAAATGGCAGACCTTACAAAATGACATGAAGTGCCACCCTGGAATCACCTGTTGGCGTTTTGATAGTAAGGGATATGTAACGGACGTTTTCTTCCATTGTACGAGTCTACATTGAGAATCAGGAATTTACACTTCTTTTGGCATCGTGTCATGTTATATTGTATGCCATTTTTGAAAGTAATGTAAACTTTTTGGCCCATTTCTAAGGATTATCATCAGCATTTGCAAGTGTTTCAGGCACTCGTTTTCCTGCAGGAATGCGGTTTTCAGTTGTGAAGGTAAAACAACACTGCGGAGTGGGGACCACCTATGACAACACTGGGAAAGGTATTCCTCTGTTCAAGGAACAGCATAGTAAGTGGTTGGAAAGTACAACACCAATTTTTGCAGTAGTAAGTATCACAGAAAGGGTTACAAGGAGCTTCATTTTCCAGATCCTCCTTCAAACATGAAGGAGGATCGCAGTTCCCCTGCTGTACTGGTCAGTTTAGTACAGCACATGGTTAGATGCTGTCATTCTTTGTGAAAAACATGATGTATGACAAACGGTGTCCATCTCACACTCATGTGCAAAAGGGCCGCTTCGCTTTCTTCTTCATGCTCCACTTGCACAAGAAAACCAAAACAAAGGTAATTTGGAGTTTACACAGCCCGTAACACTTCACATGTACCCCTGTCTTGTAAACATAATGAATTACACAACAGAACAAATGTGGTTGCGATAATACGCAAGTACCAATTTTTCTTCTATTTCTAGTACATCTAAAATTTCTTCTTTTTGTTCATTTTCTTCTCTTTCTTTTTCTATTTCCTTACTCTTAGTTTTGTTTTTGCAATCCATCCATAAATGTCCAATTTTGTTACAATTATAATATTCCGATTCACATTTCTTGCATCATGACCTTAATACGTACTTCCATTTTTCATTTTCTTCTGCTACTCCACTTTTGCCTTTTTACTTTCTCTTCATATGTTTTCTTTACAATCTCA
Organism: Protopterus annectens; assembly: GCF_019279795.1. Lineage (NCBI taxonomy): Eukaryota > Metazoa > Chordata > Ceratodontiformes > Protopteridae > Protopterus > Protopterus annectens. The sequence continues at coordinate 833,645,040 of NC_056746.1, forward strand.
CCACTATTCTTAAGGATTGTCTCGGCATCCTCCTTTTGTATTTTCTCCATAATGTCTCCCCAGGAAACATCTCACTTTCTGGCCCACTCTGCACCACCATTTCTTTAAGTAGATCATCCCGCAACCCACCCGAGTAGAGGGTTGTAATGATACATCTATCATTTGCTGATTCATCTCCATCTAACAGATTTTATATATGAAATTCATATAAAATGTATATATATTATATCACTATATCTTTTATTACTTGTTTAAAATTAAATAAGATTAAAATAGGCATGTATAATGAAACATGGCATCCTATTGTTTTCAAAAACAAAACATCTGTGCGCATGCCAATCTGTAAATTCTAAAAAGTGTGTCATTTTAGATGTCTTCAATCAATAGTGGAACAGTATTCCCGGATCTATTTCAATAGTCCATCTAACAGATTTCTTTGAAACATTTCCTCAGAATCCTGCACATGTTTTCTTGTCTCGATGTTTGCTTTCTCCTCCATTTCTTTCACCACTCCATCATCTCCTTCTTTTTTCATCTGCTTCCCTGTTTCCCCAGGTCACCTTTGCACCTGGAATGGAAACAAGAAGAGTTCCTCCAAAATGGGTCCTACTCACAACAATGATGATTATAAAAGGTTCCCCATGCCCTGGCCAAATTTCCCCAAGTAGTATAAATACCGCCTCAGGTCTTCCCTGAAAAGAGGCCACTAGTGTGACTAACCCGGTCAACAAATAATAAATAAAAAATGACAACCCACCATTACTCCTTTAATTCTCCCATACTTCCTTTAACCAAGGAGCCCTTGCCCTTAGGTAGGTTTTGCTCTGACATTTGAGAAGAAGGCCTTTAACCTGCATCTGTCAGTTAACATCAGAATAAACTAAATCTGTTATCTTTAAGAAAAAGCTCAAATGTTAATTAGATGAACCCTACAGATGTCAATATTTCAAATAAAGTGGCTGATTTGAGCTACCATTTTATTCTCTTAATTCACTTTTATGTACTACTCATTTTTTGTAACCACTGTAAAATAGTACTTGAAACTCAAAACAGTTATTTAATTGTCTATTTTTTGTTTGCATATGTCTCTGATAAATGTGCCTTTGGCCCATGTTATAGGTGAAAGGGTTCTCAGCAACAGTTAACTTACCCTGTTAAATAAATATATAAACTTGATTAAAAGTGTTATTTTGCTAATTTATTCTGCATGAAGGAATACTGTAAAAAAATAATAAAAGGCAGTCCTGTACAAATAATCAATGTTCATAAGGATTCTTCGTCTTAAGAGAAAAAGGCCAGACTATTGTTAAATTATATTCTCTACCTACTACTTCTACACCATAATAAAATTTCAAACTTTGAATCCAAGCACCTTAGAACGGTAAAAAATGTCAAAAACAACACAACACAACACCTCAATATCACTGCAGCAGTAAATAAGAATAAAATATACAAGAACAAAATAAACCAAGATAAAGGACTAATTCAATGTCAGTATCAAAAAATGTCTCCTTGAACTAGTATTTACATACCTCTCAAGTGTACCTCATTGTGACAGACTTTCCTCATTTAAAGTCTTAAAAGGTCCATGTTCCCAGCAGTGTTACTCTGAAGGAGTCTACCACACATTCAATATTAAGAATGTTTTTAACTGATTTCCATATTAAATAATATTGAATCATATTAATTCATCAAATGAACTTTAAATAAGTATAAAAAATACATTTTAACCATCCTGTGAGCTTCCTAGTTTAAGTTGTTGGTAAACTGTTATTAGGTGTTCCACATTTTGCTCATTTGTCCCTCATTGTGAGAGGTAGTATTTCACAGTTTGGATATGGGAGGTTCAGAGCTAAGTTTGCAGGACCTCTCATGAGCCTGCAGCCAAGCAGGCAGTGGGCTCAATAGGTTAGAAACTGAAAGACTAAAGAGTGTAACAACTAGCAGCCCCGCCCCAAATGACTGAAACTGACAAACTAGGATAAAGTGGAACAAATGCTCTTTTGGGTAGAAAGGGACTTCAAGTAAGTTTCTGTGACTGAGAGCCAACATCTTAAAAACAGACCATACCATAACTGGCATCCAGTGCAACTCAAATAGAACAAGGGTAATATGATCAAACTGCAAGGTACCCATCAACACCCTGGAACATCATGATAGCTTGACACTCAACTGCTGTTAATGCACAACAGTTGCAGAAAGCAACTTGCTCAAATATACAGCTAAATACAAATGCCTAAGCATTATATAGTTTCATGCAACTGCTGCCTGCATAGTAGTTGTGCTCTTTGCTTTTTTTTTTTTTTGCCATGTCTCAACTAATGGAAATGTGGATGGTGGAAGTATTATATGAATTTCTTCACTGAGCATACTTGAAAGTACCATCATCCATTTAAGTCTACAATAGCTAGTCACTGATTCATGTTTTTTGACTAAGCAGCGCTCATGCGTCTGCTATCTTTTATCAGAGAATATTTGGGATGGTATCAGAAAATAACTAGGGGAAATTTGGTCAGAATACTAGGTAGCACCCCTTTTCTCATATTTTATTAACTAGTGGCATGTGGCCTTTAGTGGCTGTTTGAATTACCTTTGTAGCATGTAGAGAGGATCTTAATGTGCAATCTGAAGGATGTTGGGCAGGAATGCAACACGTATGGCAGGGTCACTACAGAAATATGAGTTCATGTGCCTTCTCATAGGAACTGCACCCAAGGCCTTCTAATCTATTTCTGGCAACTAAGGTGAGGATGGGCAGTTTGCAAACCAACCAGTGAAAGCTGGTAATTAATAGACCTGTATGTTTCTAATAGCTAAGGTAGCAGCACATGCCGAAATGCATTATGTCCACAGCAAATCACATTCATGGCCAAGCAGCAGAACTTTCTCCATTTTCTTGGTCTTGGTGAATGTAGGAAATAAGATGTGAAGATCTGTAAGGAATATATATATATATATATATATATATATATATATATATATATATATATATATAAACATATTTGACATATTTCAAGGGTGTAGATTATGATGGACTGTGATGACCTGCAAACCTTCTTGGTTGTGGAGTCTGTAAAGGGAAATATGTTTTGACTCTTATCGTATCAGTTGAATATTGGACAAATTACACTCAGACTTTAGGAACAAAGAGGCTGAAGATGTTTAGCAGTACTGCATACAGTTACATTTCCAGCTTTCTGATTTCAGAGTCAAGTGTAGTGTGTACTGTGAAAGTATATTATTAGCTGTGTACATCGCTGGTAGGGAAACAGATCTATGTCATGCTCTAAGTACATGAACCAAAATAGAAGGAGACTTCATACTTGAAAAACAGTACTGGGAAGTGTGAAAGGTGCTAGTAAAAAAAAAAAAACATTTTAAAAAGGCTGCTTGTGAACTGTCATTACAGCATCAAAACCATTACACAGTCTAAAGCACCACACATGAGCAGTACATATGGAGAGCTGGGGATAGCTGAGGATATATTTGAGCTGAGCGTATATTTGTGGAAACAGGAAAATGTACTTCAGCGACATTCTTCTCCTGAGGGGAAGGCTACATCCTGCTGCATCCTTACCATCTGCAAATATGTATAAGAAACAGCACACAGGGTAAGGAAGGATTTATGGAACTGCACCTCATGTAGATAAAGTTAAACATGTGCACCCCAAGGTCAGTACTGCAATACAGTGAGGGATACACACAACAAAGTAAGGGAGGAAGAAACGCAGGAAGTACTATGCTCAGTGAACTGATCTCCAGCCTCAGGAGTGCACACAGCTGGCCCTGATAAATATAAGGCATTTGGATGTGCTGATAAGCAGGTCTGGGGCTTCCTATCCTCTTGTCACAGTGGTGTAGCATCCAACTGCAGTCTGCAAGAATGGTAGTGAAAGGAATAAGAATATCAGTGAGAAGTTAGTCATGAGACAGGAAATGCGAAGGGGGTTTTATTTTGTTTCTTTCCCAAAAAATCTGTCTTCACTGTTACAGCCTTACTTCCGGTTCCCAATTTCAGAAGAAAGTACCTCTCCAAATTGCTCTGAGTCTGTCAGTTTGTGCAGGGCTTTGATGAAAACTATCAGTGCAAACCTGTATGACATACAGTTATGTACTGTTTAATTAGGGAGGTAACACAGTAATGTTAAGTTACTTATAGATCAGCTACCTGTTACACACATCACGAATATTTTACACTTAAAATGTTACACTAATGAGACTAATTAACTATAAAATCACATTGCTGACTTAATCAGAAAGTTGTAAGTAAACAGTAGAGCAAGTTTACATTGTAGGAACTAAATGCATTTGTGTGTCTGAGGAAGCAAACATGAAATTTTGATAACTTAATCCTAGATACCAGTTTTAGCAAGCTCTAAAGCTATGCCAAAGAGTTGATGTGCTATTTCATTGACCTATCAGAAACAGCTCATTTTCAGTGCAACCCAAGAGAACAAAAGATCCAAGAATGTCATAAGTTCATAGTTTCATATGTAAGCACTAGATTAGCTGCCCTTGTGGGCCATTTTAAGCCTAACCAGTTTCCCTTTTTGTGCTCAAATAAGGCTATCCCATTTGGTTAGTGATTGGCCTTACCCATCTCATAGCTGATAATAATATATTAACTGGATCATGCTATAGATAATCTGGGGGGGACCATGCATTGAGAAGCTACCTCTGTCCATTAGTAGTAGTACAGGGGACAATCCTGGGGTAAATTTTCTGTTTCCCACCCATATATCCAAACTGCACTTGAATATGGACAGGGATAAAATTTGTTTTATGTGGATGGGGAGTCTGTTCCTGAGCAGCAGTATCCTCTGAAAAATATACCTGTTCTGTTGATGTTGCAGAAGAGGATTAGATCCCTCAACTGAGTACTTCTGATGCCATTTTACTTGCTGATGTGCAGTAAATCTATTAGTATTTGGTTGGAGGATGCCTTGTATGCCATATACAGGTCACCTCTTCGCACTCTGTCAGACAATGAGTATAGTGACAGGACTCTGAGTCAGTCCATGTAGGACATGTTGCTTAGGCTTTGTGTCCTTTTAGGAAGGTATCTCTGTGGGCATTCCAGTTGTTGCATGTGTCTGGACAGATACATGACAAAGGGGACATTATATTTAATGACTGGCCTAAGGAGGGCTGAGTAAAGGAGGACAATGACGTCCCTAGATCTAGTCACAATTCCTTTGTTTATAAGCTGGGCAATATAGAAGGACTTTCTTACAACAATAGAAACATGTTAGTCAAATGTTAGGTCACAGTCCATACAAGTTTCCAAATCCCAAACAGCTGGGTCAACTTTTAGGGGTATATTGTTAATGTGGTAGCTCCCTGGGATATATGACTTCCCAAAGGATACAGTAATGCATTGTTTGGCATCTAACATCAGTCCATGGTTTTGGCACCAGTTATTTATTTCAGACAAACCTTCCTGCAGGATGGCTAGGTCATTTGGGGATTTATTGACTGCTCCTAGCTTGTAGCCATCTGCAAACTTAGTCAGCCAGAGCCCTTTGGTATGGCTTTTACTTCAGAAAAGTAGATGCTAAACAGAAAAGGTCACAGCACAGATCCCTGGAGGACTTGGTTGGTGACCTGTATCCATCTGGAGGTAACTTCCCCTATTTTGATTTTCTGCATGTGTATAGGTTTATGGTGTTAAATGCCATTCTATAGCAGTAAAACAGGGGGTGATATAATATATGCAATTGAACAAGCTGATTATCTCTGAATTAGCCAACTGACAACCAATGTATACCCTGATATAAATGAAATAGTGTCAGTGAAACTGATTCTTAAACAAAGACAGTTATTTTTATAACTTTAATTTTTATAAATGTATTATGTGAATTTAATGTGTTTCACTTGTTTAAGTTAGTGAATTTTATACAAGGCTATGAAATTTATTTTAACCAATGAATGCTGTTCTTTTAATCATGTGATTTCTATGCTCAGTATTTGAACTTGTCTGTATCATAGGATGATGTATACCTGATGAAGCTATAGACAAAAGTTTGTTTTAAACTCATATTTAAAAAAAAATGTTGTCATTTCTGTGGTGACTTTGAAACAAATGTATTTTTAAGTTGGTTAGCATTGTTGAGCTTGCCTTTACCCATGCTTGAACAAGGTCTTAGATTTGTTCTGTTTCTGGAGGTATCTTCCCCTGTACTGATTTCCTGCATCCTATGTGTGTGCCAGTTAGCAATCCAGGAGATGGCATAGGGGTTTATTCCTAGTCTATTTAGCTTTTCAATTATGCCTGAGTGGGAAACTGTGTCAAAAGTTTTGGTCAGGTGGAGGTGTTTGGTGTGTTCTATTTTGCCTTCATCCATTACTTTGGTGACCTTTTCAAAAAATCCAGCTAGTTACACAAGCATGACCTGTCCTTGATGAATCCAAACTAAGACAGTATCATGTAGTACTTAAGACATGGCTAAATATATATATAAAACAAGGCACTTATATAAAAGTATAAGCGTGCAATGTACAAAGAAAATATGTTAATTATTCTAGGTGAGCACATCTATACTATTGTTAGATATCCTTCATTAGTTAAAAAACAGAATATAGTTGAAGAATATTTGTACATATTAAAGATATTTTTATCCATTAAGTAAATACACAAATATGCCAGAAATCAATGAATAAATTATAAGGAAAAATTAGGACTAAGGATAGCTATAGACAGATAAATGATTAGGAAGTTATTTGAAAGGTGAATACACATAAGTTAAGGTGTATGGAATACACACATAGAGGGGACAAAATTCTCTCCACATTCTCATAAAAGTCACATTGTTTTAAATCTTACTCCTTAGCAGCACCTATCAACACTATCAGCTGCTGCACATTGAATTCACTTGTTTATTTGCATATAACAATCTGCCTTGCACAATAACTATTATTATCTAATCCAAGGGTAATAAGATGTGTTCCAGTGCAGCCAACGACCTTCTAGTAAGTTTTCTAGATTGTAATGGAAGTGTGAAGTTTGCAGCACTGAAGGACAATCAAGATAACATAAATCTATGAAGTGTTGCTGTGCTCTACATGGATGTTTACTTCATGTTTTATGGTTAACACAAATTATTTATTTTTTGTGATTAGTTCTATTTATTTATTTGCATCTGTTAACTGATATAGCCCATCTGTGTAATTTGTTCCTTTTCAGCAGGGCCCCAGGCAGAAAATCTCCACAAATACAAAACAAGTATAACAGTACAAATGCTTTATACAAAGAAAACAAACAGACTAACATATCAGCTATTAGCTACTGTGTATCATAGTAAAGAAAAAAAAACTCTGAGCATGTCTATATGTTTAACATATGTATACTGTATCTCATGATACAAATGTTTGTTTGTTCATTTATTTATTGATTTATTTATTTATTAATCCGTTGCTACCTAGGTTAGTACCATTAGGCTAGTAACCTCTTTTCAGGGAGGACCTGAGGCAGTATTTATGCTACTATGGGAAAGTTTGAGATGACGCCGGGAAATTTCCCCTACTCGAAACCCTGTAGGTAATGAGATATCATGCATGTTCCATTCCTAGCACAGGGATGGCTGGGAGGATGGAACATGATGTGGAGAGAAAGGTGGAAGGCACAGAGCTGAATGCCAGTGCTGTGGAGAGTTACAGCAAAGTTATGGAGGATTCAGAGGTTGTTTTGCAGTACAACTTGTTTGCTGAAGTTGAAAAAGAGGAGGCAATGATCGACTCTTGTGTTATTACAACCCTCCAATCAGGAGGGTTGCAGGATGATATAATAAAAGAAATGTTGATGCAGAGTGAGCTGAAGAAGATGTTTCAAGTGGAGACATTATAGAAAAAATACAAAAATAAGCAGTCTTGATTTTGAAAGATGATGGTAAAGTAGAAAGTATTTCTAATGCAGAAAAGGTGAAGAAACACACTAGGGGAATAATAGAAAAAAAACCCAGAAAGCAGAAGAGACTATGAAGTGGAAGCATGTAGTGAGAATCCATAATAAAGAAAAACAAGAACTGGACAAGTATGAAGTTTGGGGCAACTTAATGGTTCCTTTGGGTGTAAAGGCCCAAGATGTAAGAGGTGTTATTCTTAGAAACAAAAATACATTTTGTGATATTATATTTGAGTCTTTTTATGCAATGGAAAATTTTCTTGGGGAATATGAAAACAGGACTATAAACCTTGGAACTTACATGCAATAAAAGCATTTAACAGGAAAACAAAAAAGAAGATTTACACACAATTTTGAAAGGAAAAGAAACAAAGACTCTAAAAGGACATTTGAAAGACATATAAAATACTACTGGACAATGCAAAAATTTATAATAAAATAGGTTTATGGACTGGTGGATGGGAATGCAATACTGTGTTAAAGATAGAAAAGGTCAAATTATACATATTCAAAGTATAATAAATGTTGAAGGAAATAAGAGTGTAGTTAAATATTGTGACAACCCAAAACATATTTTTTGTGGGGAACTATGTTATGATGCAAAAAATGTGAACTGAAATGTTATAAATGTAACAAAATTGGGCATTTATAGATGCAAGACTGAAAATAATGAAACAGAAGGAAAAAGAGAAGAAAAAAGGACAAAGAAAAGAAATGTTAGAAGTGGTAGAAAAAGAAGAAAGGTTAGATAAAGACGATAAAAAAAGATGGAATGCAGGAAGGTCCTGAAATAAGTTTTGAGGAAGATATATATTGGGAAGTAATAAAAGGGGAAAAAAAGAATTAAATTGGTAAAAGGATAAAAGGAAAAAAATTAAGGAATTGGCATAAAAGAAAAAAGAAAGGAAATGGATGAGAAATAAAATATAATTATAATCTCTAGAAAGTAAAGGAAAAGGGAAAGTAATAACTTTAGGATACTTTCTGTAAATGTGAATAGTAATAAAAATATAGTGAGAAGGAAAGAGGTTTTGGAATGGTGTATATTCTGGAAAAGGAATATTTTGTAGAAGTACTGTAATACTATTAGATATAACTTTAGTAAGAATGGGAAAATTAACTAGTGTGGACTTAAAATGGAAAGAACAAGTATATAGAATGATAGCATTATATGTGTATAATGTGTACATGTGTATATGCAAAGAAAGATAAAGTTTATTTCATCAGATTCTAGATTATGTAGTGGTAAATATGAATATTATATTGACAGGAGATTTTAATTGCAACATAAGAGGTAAAAATAAAAATAAAGGAAGTAATGTAATAAAAATAGAAGTTATGAGATGTGGTAAATTAATAATGTGGGATAGAAATTCATGGACGTAAAGAATGGGTACCTACAAAACTGACTTATATTACTTTATAATATCAGAAGGACTAATTGTAAGGGAAGAAGAATCAATTGAAACAGGTTCTTTTGGATAATTTAGCAATATGGGTAGAGAAAAAGGAACACAAGGACTATATAAAAATAGGCAAAGGAATGAAAAGGATATGTGAGAAAATATAGGCTAAAGAAGGAAAATGATTAATAATGCAGTTATGGAGAGATCATATTATGATGGGAACATTTTATAAAGACTGGTCTGAATGGTAGATGAATTTTAAGATCAAATATAAAAAAATGTTATTTATAGTGGTTATACAATGTAAGAAAAGTAGATAAAGAAAAGTATAAAAGAGTACATAAAGCTGCATTCGAATAATTAGAAAATGATGCAGAGTACTTTCATAAAGTGAAAGAATTATATAAAACACAAGAGAAATTTAACAGTTATTATTCAATCACATTTTTACACGCAAAAAGAGAAGTATCTGCATATTCAAATAGACTAGTAAAGGAAGATAATAATGTATTGAGAGAAATGAGAAATACAAAAGGAGAAATAAAAAAGAACTCCGAAATAAATTATGAATACTGTTGAAGAATGTGTTCAAGAGATGTTGAAAGTAGAAAGGAAGAAATTAAAAAATAATAGGGAAAGTAAAACATTTTCAGAACAAGAAAATAAAGAATTTGAAAAGGAGATTGTTAAATATCAGTTAGATAAAGTATTAGAGCAAGTGAATATAGATTCAGCTGCAGGATCAAATTGAATAGGATATGAAATGTATAAAAAAATTAACAGAATGGCAAAAATAATACTTTTTAAAGATTTTGAATAAATGGTTAAATAAAGGTTTTATGTGTAAACAATTATGCAGTGGTATACTTTAATTTATGTCTCCTAAACCTGATAGACTTCTTTGAAGTAGTCACCAAAGCCGTAGATGAGGGTAAGGTGGTTCACAGCCCATCTAGATCTCGCCAAGGCTTTCAACACCATCCACCACTCTGGAATTATAGATAAACTCATTAAACTAGGTATAAATTCCTTTGTCACAAGATGGGTTGCCAACTGGCTCACTGATAGAACCCACACTGTGAAAGCAGCAGACTCCAAATCCTACTTCAGACCAGTGACAAGTGGAGTACCACAGGTTCACTCCTGGGTCCTCTCCTGTTTGGTATCTATTTATTTATTTATTTATTATTTATTTGAAGTTTGTTTACCACGATGGTCCAATTGGGTTGAAGGAGCCCGTTTTCAATGGAGTCCTGGGGAGAAAAGCTCTGTAGATACATTTTATTAAACAACAGGTTATTAAAGTACAAGAAGAGTAAATGAAGCAAAAGTATATGTTAGTACAATATGAAAAAAAACAGAGTTTATATTACAATTAGTTGTTGAGTCTTTCGGCTTTTCCCGGTTAGGGGTCACTACAGCTGAACTCCGGTCCGTTAATGATTGGTAGTTGATTTTTACATGCCGAGTTACCAGCCCTGACACACAACCTTCAATGAAGATATGCCCATTCATGCATGTCTCCATGCAGAAGATGCTCTAGCTGAGAATCAAACCGGACAGCATCTTACTGTGAGGCGACAACGCTATCGCAGCACCATCACCGCAATTAGTAAAGTTTATAAATATATAGTCACTATCATTGCTAACACAGATGTTAAGTCTAAACAGTAATAAGTAGGTATTTACAAGTCTAAACAGTAATAAGTAGGTATTTACAAGTCAATTAGACTAGGGAGTTATTTACAGTATGTATGTATGTTGCCCCAGGGGAAATATGATCAGTAGGTCAAATATTTTAGAGTTTGAGTTAGGATAAGAGGAGAGAGGGAGAAGAGGTAGGGAGTAAGGTAGCTGCTGGGGATGTTATGCAAGTGAACATGAGCATTCCCAGAGAGATGTTAGGTCTGAGTGGAGCAGAGTTTTAAAGGTGGACGGGCTGCTGGTGAAGCGAATTTGAGGTGGGAGGAAGCTCCAGATGCGTGCAAAGGAAAAAAAAAGTAAAAGTTTGCCTGCTGGTTGGGCAGGCTTGTGAAGTTCAATCAGATTATGAGCATTGTTTTTTAGGAGTCTGTTAGGTAGGTGCATTTTAAAGGTTGAGGCAAGGTAGGGGCAGAGAGAGGGACTGAAAATGAGTTTCTGAGCAAGGATTAGATGAGCGTAGATAAGGTAGTTGGGCATCTCTAGGCAGTTTAGTTTATGGAGGGCAATACAGTGGTGAGTGGAGGATATGTGTCCAGTGGAGAATTTGGCAATTTTGTTGTAGTAGGAAGAGAGTTTTGTTTTAATAGAAGAGTGTATTTTGGTTAGGAGTGGGGCACCATAAAGGAGAGAAGGGATGAGATATGTGGTAGCGAGAAGGAATCATGTACATGGAGTAAGGTAGTGAATGTGGTGGTAGAACATACCAAGTTTCTGATATATTTTTTTAATATTTGTATGTATATGGGTATCAACTTTGAGCTGGTTATCGATGAGAACCCCTAACAGTTTTGCATTGGATACTATCTCAAGAGAAGTGTTATTCTGACTGGTTATGGAGAATGAATTTATGTTGATAGCTGTAGTTTTGGAAGGGGTGAATATCATGAGTTTGGTTTTTGATGTATTAAGTGCCAGGTGGTTATCTAGCATCCATTGTTCAGTGGAAGAGAGGCATCTTGGGTTAGATTTATGAGGGTGGGAGTGGAGTTAGCTATACAGATAATTGTTGAGTAGTCTGCATATTGGACAATTTGTGCATTAGGGATGGCAAGGTGGAAGTCATTTATGAAAATATTGAACAATAGGGGACCTAAAATGGAACCCTGGGGTACACCAGTGGGAGTGTTGAGGAATGGGCAAATGGCTTTCTTCCATTTGACTGCTTGTTGCCTGTTGGAAAGGTAGCTGGTAAACCAGGTGATAGAAGGGGTGATAGATTTAGATTAGAGAGTTTGGATAGGAGAAGGGTGTGAGAGATGTTATCAAAAGCTTTGTAAGGGTCTAGAAGAAGGGTGGATACAATACAGCTGGAGGCATGGGCTTTATTGACAGTTTCAAGGAAGGAGAGTAGTGCAGTAGTAGTTCTGTGACCAGGTCTGAATCCATGTTGTGTGGGAGTTAGTAGGTGATTGTCAATGAGGTAGGGTAATAGTTATAGGTGGATACACTTTTCAAGTAGTTTAGAGATGGGAGAGAAGATGGTGATAGGTCTAAAATTCTCAGAATTTCTTTTAAGTGCAGGCTAACAGAGAAGATCTTTCGTTAACAAAGTTCGCAGATGACTGCAAACTAGGAGCCATAATCGAAACTCCTAACAATGTGGACATCCTACAAAAGGGCCTCACTGAGACAGATGCCTGATGTCAAAGCCATGGCCTCAAGCTCAATGTCAAAAAGTATTGTTATCCCTTTTGGTAAAAACTCTGTACTCATGAACTACCACATAGGCGGTAGTCTACTTAATACCGAAAGTGTTATAAGAGACCTTGGGACACAGGTGGACAGTAGTCTCTTCTTTGATAATCACATCACCACAGTAGTCAGAAAATCCTTTGTGGCACACCTCATCACAAAAGGTTTCTCATCCAGGAAAAAAAGAGGTTATTGTTCCCCTCTACTCGGCACTCATTAGACCCATTATAGAGTACAATGTACCTCACAAGACATCTACAACAACTAGAAAGGCCACAGAAATACCTCACAAAGAGGATTACTGGCCTCAAACAGATGACCTATGCAGGCCGTCTCAAAAACCTCCAGCTTTACTCCGTCGCATATTGCCTACTCAGAGGCGATCTCTGCCTAACATACAAAGCTATGTCAAACCCAGAGCTGTTGGACATGTTCCACTTAAAGAAATCCCAATTCCTCCGAGCTACACGCTCTAGGGACCTAAGCCTTGTCGCCACAATAAACAGAACATGCTGGAGGGATAGATTCCTATCCCAGAGACTTCCCATACTCGGAACAAATTACCTATCAATATCAAACAAAGCTCCTCATTAGCACTCTTCAAGCAAAATCTTGATGATTGGATGGGAGATAGGAAATTCACCCCGAGGATCACTTCTGTGGCTCTGCTCAACAGGAGCACAGGAAAATAATTTTCTTGGGTGGCAAAAGCCAGGGTACCTTTTTGGCTAGGCTTATATAGGCCCAGAGGCCAATAGCCTAGTACTTACCTATGAACCTATGTGGAAGAAAGAAGAAAAGAATATAATAGAAATCAGACCATTAGTATTGAACAATAATGCTTATAAGATTTTTATGAAAATATTACAGAAGAGATTTGAAACAAAGATGAAAAGTGTTATAGAACACAGTATGTTCATAGGTAAATAGGTAGTTACTAGGCTATTGGCCCTAGGGCCTATATAAGCCTAGCAATAATGGATGGATGTGTTCTTGACTTTGGAGAGTGTGTTTTTTACATGTGCAGCCGTGATTACAGGAACCTTGCATTCTTCCAGTATAGAGATGGCCCCTTTAGGGGGTGAGAGGGGGGTAAAGTTAGCACTGAACCTATCTGCCAGGATGTTGGCAATATAAGTTGGTTCTGTATATTTAGTGCCATTATGCTTGTAACTCAGAGTAGATCTGAGTGTTTCTATTGAGATTCTTGACATAAATATAGTATGCTTTGTGGTTGTCTTTAGAATCAGTGGCGATTTTGTTTTCATAACTAGCTATGGAGGATTTTATGAGGGATCTCAGCTTCTTACTGAGACTGACCACAAACTTCCTCCAATCATGGAATTTTACTCTTACTCTATGCAACAGTTTCTTTCTTCTGTTGTAGAGTTTGTTTATAGTAGGGGACCACCAGATTGGCTTCCTTTTTTGGAGGATAGCATTTTGGTTCTGTTAGGGATTGCACAATCCATGCACTTGTGTAAGTACTTATAAAGTGCAATTGTATAGGATTCAGCAGTCGTACCTCTATTGTCCGTCAGCATGGGTGTCGTGAAGTTTGCCACTTCTGTCTGAAGAAGTGGGAAGTTGGCTTTGAAGAAACTTTTTACAGTGGTTTCCCTAATGGGGGGGTGGGATGTGGGTGTCTATGGTGATTTGCTTGTGGTCGAATCTGACTAACGAGGAATTGACCTCTGGTGTGGAACACCGGTTGCCCATGTTGGTAATGACCAGGTCTAGGATATTGCTGCCCCTGGTGGGGGTGTGGATAAGTTGATCCAAGGCATTGGAATTTATGAATTCCAGAAAACGCTGAGCACAAGAGTTGGTACATGAGTAGTTTTCCCAGTTAATTGTGGGGTAGTTGAAATCACCCATTATTAGGGTGTTAGGTTGTACCCTAATATTTTCCAGTGTATCAAGAAATGAGGAGTGGGAATCCTGGGGCATGGTGGGGGATCTGTAGCAAGCTACAATTTGGATTGCGGTCTTGCCCAGAGTTAGTTGCACTTGGATAATCTCGGATACATTATGCTGAGCAACTAGCCTGGAGATGTGGATATCCTTAATGAATATGGATACGCCTACACCTTTAGTGCTTCGGTCCAGGTTAGGTGGCTGAAAGGTGTGGTATGAATTATAGCCTGGTAATGCATGGGTGCTCTCTGGAGCCTTGAATCAGGTCTCTGTCACTGCACAGATGTCGATGTTCTCCATTTTAAGGAGTGCTTTGAGTGAGTGCATTTTGAGGTTTTAGACTTCTAGCATTAAGTAGCATTACCCTCAGATTTTGCTTGCTTGTACCTGTTATGGTGGTGAATTTGTCATTTGAATCTTGCCTAAAAAAGGCACTATAGGGGTGGCAAGAGCCTTAGCCAGTATCCAGAATCCCAAGGGCGACAGGTGCAGGCCATCTCTGGCAAAGCATCATGGTTTGTCAATCATGTCATCCCAGGAAGACAGATACTGGATCCCCTTAGAATGACACCAGAAGCTTAGCCAATTGTTGAAGTCAATCATTTTGTCCTTGTACTGTGGTATCATTCTGGGTTATGGCAGGATGCTACTCAGGGCTAGGGTCATACCTGCCTGGGCTACAAGATCGGACAGCTCCTCCATGTCTCTTTTCATGTAGTCCAGGGAGGTATGTCTCAGGTCATTCACACCAGCATGGACAATGACAGAGTCATATTTGTACTTGTGGAGTGACCTAAGTGCATGCATTATGTGGCGAATCCTGGCACCTGACAGGCTGCTGACAGCAACTTTCTCCTTGTTTAGCCTGGTGAGTGGAACATCAGTGTGCCTGACTATAGAGTCACCTATGACTAGAGTGTCAGGTACGTTGTTATGCCTTATGGGCTGTGGTTGAGTGGCACACTGAGTTTGTGGGCTTTGTGTCATTTGGGTTGTGTTGGGGGGGTGGAGGTTGCTTGAGTTTCTGCTTTGGAGGTCCCTGTTGCTTGGGTAGATTTTTTTTTGAGAGCCTCTGTGAATGTAGGTGTGTGTTTTGTGTTTCTGTGTGTGTTTTGGTGGTGTAGTATTTGAGGGACTATGTGATGAGTGTGGTGTGGTGCAAATGTTTACCTTCTCCTCTTGACTGTCTAGTCCAGTCTTGGGTGAAGAGAGCTTTGCTTCCAGTTTGGCTATATAAGTGCATCTCTCACAGGTTGTAGTGTTGGGTGGTAGGAGGAGAGGGTTATCTGTGTACATGAGGCAATTGCTGCATTGGCCCAAGGTGCCCAGATTCATCAAGTAGACAGGAGAAAACACTGGGAGCTGACCCTTAGACATGCCTGGATAGGTGCTTATTTATTAAGTACTAAAAACTGTTTTCCTCTGGACAAGTGAGGAAAGTTGAGGGCTGTAGTAATTTGTAGCTTATTTAGTGCTTACAATGAGTTCTGAACAAGTGCTGAGCTCAAAGAAATAGATTTGAGTGCTGAAACAAGAAAACTGGCTAGTTCTAAGAAACAAAACTAATCTAGAAGGCTTCTCTCCAACACAGAAAGGCTTGGGGGCTCAGAAGCTTACAAACAGTCCTGGATACAGCAAATCTGTATCTGGACTAGACGACTTACAGGAAAGGCAGGAAACAAGCTTAGAAAAAAAAAAAAATATATATATATATATATATATATATATATATATATATATATATATATATATATATATATATATATATTGTAAAGTGGAAAGGGGAAAGGAGGAGCAGAAGCTAACTGGGTTGACCTTCTCAAATATTCTCCCTGGATTAGGTAGAATGAGGTAATGACACTAAACTGGGAGGAGTGTCCCAGATCAAATTTACAGTAGGGGCGGGCAACTGCAAAGCCAACAAGTATAAAAACAGGATACCCAGAGGGAAGGAGGGTGGGAAACAAAAATCAGAACAAACAAACCCAACCAGATGCTTAACAACTGTAGAAAATTCTAGTTAATACCTCACACACAGTGAGTAAAATAAAAGTGCTATAGATAACTCAGAAATAAGCAAAAAACAGGATACTTAATGTTATATATCACAGATTAGTTAGCACAGACCCCTTCCTCCGACTACTTCCGATTAGCTCAGTGTGAAATGGCAGAAACGCTCACAAGTTAACTTTTTAAGTAACAAAGTTGAAACTTGAAACAACTTTAAAAAAAGCATGAAAGAACCAATGAGGTGCTTACTCCAAGGCATAGTCCAGGCAACCCCAGTCAGCCAATGACCGCAAACAATTCACTCTCACTGAAATGCTATACTGGCTTTGGCTAAGATATGATGGCCTGGAACATGTGCTCAGACACACAGCCTCTACTAACAAACAACTAGGCCCAAAACACAAGCCTGAATATGGACAATGCTACACTACCAACACTACTTAGGTAGAAAAAAACTGCAGAAATGTTTAAACAGATAAAGGATCAAGGAGACTCTAGAGAATGCTTTTAAATGCAAACAAGTTATATGATACACTCCTAGCAGGAAATCAGAACAAACAAACCCAACCAGATGCTTAACAATTGTAGAAAATTCTAGTTAATACCTCACACACAGTGTATAGTATAAAAGTGAAAAGAGGTAAAAAATTATTAATGGTAGTAAGAGAGATTTGAGATGGTATAAATAGAGGAGAAGAAGCTAAAGTATGATAGGGAATCTTAATAAGGCATTTGATACAATAGGATATGGAATCATATGGCTGATCATCAAAAATACAATATAGGTGAGGAAATCAGGAATGTATGCATGTCTACTTATAGAAATAATAAATAAAAGTTTGGCAAATGGTTGGCTAAATAAAGAGGTGCAAATGAGGAGGGGTGTGAGACAGGATGTCCAATATGTTGTATACTCATTGAATGTGAAATAATCTGTAAAATGAAGTAAGACTAGTATGCAATGCCTGATGGTTTAAGAAATCCCAGTCTTGTTAACTTATGCAGCTACTACAGTAATTACAAAAACAAATATGTTGATAAAAGAAGTAATGTGTTATTTAAACGAATGTTTTCAAGCAACTGGTATGACTTTAAACAAAGAGAAAAGTAAAAGGTCAGGAGATTTAGTTAAGACAGCAGGAATATAATTTATAATGAATACAATTTCTGTCATGTCTAAAATCTGGTAATAAGAGTGTAAGTAGGATGTAATGGGAAAATATAATAGAAGGGCTAAAAGAAGTTTGCCTTTCTGGAAAACATATTGTTTAGAAAAAAAGCTTTAGTTGATAAATTCAGTTTTAATGGGTAAAATAGCACATTTAGCAAGTGTATTTATGCTACCAATGATTGTGGAAAAAGAATTGCTACTGACATTTTTTTATCATTCATATGGGGGGTCTTTCTGAGTAAAAGAAGAATTATGTATATAAATAAAAAGTGGTTTATTGTTAATTAACCCAGTGGTATATGGTGGGGCTCTAAAGTTACATAAAGTGTTAACATGGATAAATAAAAAAAGAAGAAAGTTTAGTTGCAAGAATATTTAAATATAAGTATGAAAAAACTGGCATATCGTAAAAAGTAAAAGAGAAAAAGAATATAAAAATGAAATGAAATTCTACCAAGAATGAATATTAATGTGGAAAATAAAAATTGACTAAATAGAAAAAGAGAGAAAACTATGGTACAATAGTATTTTGTTAAACCATGGGAAAGTTAGCAGAAAGAAAAACTAAAGCTATAAAAATAATAAATAAATGGTGTAATAAAAAGTAGAATGTCAAGAGGAAACTTAGAGAACCTGAAAGAAAATGAACCTGAAAATGTGAAGAGAAAACACTGCCTGGGAATAAATCTGCAGCTGTGCAAAAAACAGTTGAGTCATAAGCTTTGGTATAAGGGATGTCTTCTGGTGATTTAGAGGAAAATATAAATCAAATGTACTCTGATGATTAATCTACATGAAACACTGAATGAGTATTAATTTGATGAAACCACAAATAAACAACTGGATTGGCATTCCACAGCAGAATTTGCTAACAGAAAGGGCACATTGAGTGTATGCTCCAAACATAGCCATGAGAAAGCAGCCAAGACCTGTATTAGTAAAGATGCAATCTTATAAGCAGAAAGAGCTAATTGTAAAAAACTGTGTAAGCAGGGAAAATTACTAAAAATTGAACACTAGACACAGCACAGTGTCTATAGAAAATGATTATTCACTGTACACTATGCAGAACAGAAGCAAATTTACCCAAGATATCACGGAATGTCAACAGGCAGGTGTGAGATTCAAGCTTCTGTATCCAGCTATCTTCAGTATATTTTTTTCCTGGAAGATCAAAGACATTTTTGGTTGTAGAACATGCTAAGAAAGAAATAAAAAAAGTTTATCCAACAAAAAGTGAGATAGCAAAGAGAAGGGAACTTAGCTTCTTCTGACAATAAATCTCATACAGAGACTTTGCCAGTGAAACATTTTCCAATGTTCCAAAAAAATATTGCTGAGAGACTGAAAAAAAAGCACACATGACTTCACTAGAAGTATCAGGAGTAACCTGGACTTGAACCAGAGTCTGGTGCTAGGAGATGAAGATGAACAAGAAGGCCAGCACCACTGATGTTAGTGAATAAATGGGAGACTGTAAAGCATTAATCACATTTGTGAAATATAGCTTTGCAAGAAAAAGTGGCTGAGAAATATTAGACTTTTGTTGACTTTGTTAAACTTGTGGGGGAACTGTAAATCATGTACCCCACTTTACGTTATTAATGTTTAGAAGGACACCAAAAGTGAAAAAAGTAACTGTAAGTAAAACAATTTTTATTCTTATTAGTATTTGTATAAAATATTTCATGATAAAAACTGCATGTTATATATAGCAGAGCAATCTTTTGTATTGTGTAATCAGGGGTATTTTAAATCTGGGGGGGTCTTTTTAGTGACTGTTGTATGTGTTAAAGATATTGAAGTATAATAAGAGAAGAAATGCTGGACATAAGCAAGTTTCATATTAATATGTTATAGTCTTGGTACTGCTGGGGTGGGGGTGGGGTGTATATCTAGCTTAAGCTACAAACAAGTGTTTTTTTTTCTAGGCAAGTAGGCATGAAATGTAAGACAAAATGAAGACAGCCATGAAAAATCTTAAGTGTGGTACATCTGCAAAGGTACTAGTTTATTTTTTTTTTCCATTAGCAAATGTTCAGTGGGAGTCAAAAAGCAGCTTAAGGCAGTTGTAAATTCTGTTCTGAGTGAAATTTACAAAGATTCATTACTGAGTACCTTTACATGTAAAAGGGCTGTCTGCAGGTGCAAGCAATTAATCTTGACAAGTCTACACATTATTTCCTGAGGGAAATATAATATTTAAAGATACAATTGCAAGCAGTTCAGTGAAAAATAAATTTAAAATTATGAAAAGTGAATAGGAGATAGCAGCCTCCCTGGCAGTTTTAATACTTTGATGCATTTAATAAAACAGTGTACAATTTAATTTTATTTAAGGGTAGACAGTACACTTTTTCTTAGGGCTAAAAGTTAATGAAAATATAGAAGCTGTTTTTCACATCTGGGAAGAGAAAAGAAATAAGAAAAGAAAGGATGATAATTAGTGTGAGTAGAAACACAGGCTGTAGCATACATTTTAGCATGGATAACCTTAATTTTAGGTTAAGTAATGCCTGTAGGTAGAGTTGTTGATTTTAGGGCAACTGTTCCTATATGGAGGAATAGACTTCACTTTTGAAGATGTACATAGTTTTGTGTGTTTTTCTACTTTAATAGGGGATAGCAGTGTTCTGAAAATGTATTTAGTTTTTGGTTTGAGGCTTTCATTAAAACAAAAAGTCTTGTAAATGTGACATAGGTTCAAATGGGGACGAAAAGAAAAAACATATAAAGGATCATCCTGACAAGCATTAGTGTGTGCATGTAACATAAAAGTTGTAAATACACATTCAAAAAATGGTCATGTACAACAGGTAGGAATGATAGCTTTTTATCATAATGGCTATGCTATCCATATTATCACGAAAACCAAATGGCCTTCAGGTATAAACAAAAGGAATGAATACTGAATTATATTAAAAAATGCAGACTGCAAAAAGGAACCCTGCAGGAGACACATTTGGAAAGAAATTACCATATGAATTTAACAAAGTCAGGATTTCAGGATGGATATTCAGCAGACTATCAGGGGCAAAGAAAAAAGAAAGCAATTACAATAATTGGTAGAGAGTATCCAATAGTGATTGAAGAGGGAAAACAAAGACAATAATGGCAGATTTGTGATAGATAGGGGTTATTGGCAAGAGAGGAAGATTATGCTGGCATGTATTTATAGTCCATCAAAAAAACTGCTATTATGGAACTTAAGAAAATTTGGAAGAAATAATCGCTTTTCAGCAGGGAATATTACTTACAGGTGGCAACTGTAACTTGATTTTCAATAAGGAGGATGTATTAGGGGGACCTAGAAGGGAAAATATAATAAAAAGACAGTAGATTTCTGAAGAAATTTATGAAAATATTTGGTACAGAAGACATTAATTCAGTAACAGGAACTTGGACAGAATTTACACATTATTCCCCAAGGTACAATAACTGATCTAAACTAGATATAAATTATATTTCACAGACCATGTGAATTTAATTGAAAGCTTTGACGTATAAACAATAACTATTTCAGATCATGCACCAATAAAAACTAAGATATATATGGATGGTGATGAAATCAAAATGAGACACTGGCTCTTTCCCACCTACTTGTTAAAAAAGGTGAATTTAAGGAATGGGTTGTGGGAATTATTTGACAGTTATTAGGAAAGATAGAAATTTCCTCAGAAGTTATAGCTACTGAGTGGGATAACATGAAAATGGAGTTTAAAAATAGGGTACAAATAAAAGAGAAAGAGATACAGTTAAGAAGTAACTTAGAGGGGCTAACAAAAGGTTAAAGTACTGCAGAATAAGGGGACTATCACAGAACATGAACAACATGGCGAGTTTAGAAAGATTGCTGTTAAGCAACTATTTTTGAGAACTGCAGAGCACAAAACCTTTAGTGCAATGGCTTAAGTAACATAAAGCATAAAGGGTTATTGCCAAACTTAGGGAGCCTATAACAAGAAAAATAACTTTCAATCCTGTATAGATATTAGGGATATTTGGGAAATTTTATGAATATCTGTATAAAGCAGATACATGCATAAAGCAAGAAATAGCACAAATTACAGTATTTATGGAAGACTTAATTATACCAAAGTTAGAGGTAGATGAGATAAAAGTGATAATGCATGATCAATCTTCAGGAAAGCCAGCAGGAACAGATGGTATTTCTGTGGATGTTTGGAAATTAGGAGGAAAGAATGTGATAAAGACTGCAAATTAGGAGGTGACATTGAATTGCCCATTGACATGAATGTTCTCCATGAAGGGCTGACATGGACAAACAACTGGTGACAGAACCAAAGACAAAAACTAAATGCCAAGAAATGCATAATAGTATCCTTTGGAAACTCATCCACCCTGAAATCATACTGACAATACACCCCTAAGAGTTGACTCAGTAGTCAGGGACTCGTGGACACATAAAGGCACTAATCTAGCCTTTGACCATCATATGTCTACAGTAGTGAGGAAATCATTCTATGTTGAGCAACTTATAAAAAAAAGGTATGGCGTCTAGGTCCAAAGAACTCATTGTTCCATTGTATTCAGCATTCATTAGACCAATCATTGAGTACAATGCCCCATTTGGTATGTAAATAACCAGGCATATCCAACAACTGAAACATCCACAGAGGTTCCTCACTAAAAGAATACTGGGAATAAATAACATACCCTTTGTGGACTGCCTCAAGGCCCTATCCTTGTGTTCTGTCACCTACATACCGTTGACGGGACATCTACACCTAGCATATAGGGCATTGTCAGACCCCACTCTGATAGACCTCCTGCATCTCCACAAAACAAACAGCACCAAAATTACCTGTTCTAAAGACTTAAATCTTGCCTGTGATGTAAATAGGACCGGCTGGAGAGACAGGTATGTATCCCAGAGACTACCCCTTCTCTAGAAAAGGTTCCACATCCATGTGAAGCAGAGCTCCTCCCTAACCCAATTCAAGTGTAACTTAGACAGCTGGATAAGGAACAGGAAATTCATCCCTGGTTTGGCACCTATGTCTCTAATGCACACAGGCAGCCTATAAATAGTTCATCTCACAGGCTCCTGCTTGTAAAATTTTCACCTCCCAAGCCCCTGCTTACACTTATCAAGGGTACCAGAACTTGTCAGAAATTTAGAATGCATGGCTAGGCTTAAAAAGGCCCTTGTGGTCACTAGTCTAACACACACCTCTAAACTTATAAACCTGTGGAAGATTTTGTTGAACAGTATTTTAAAATGAGGGGAAGCACCAACATCTTGGAAGAAAGTTGTAGTGGCTGCCTTACCCAAAGAGGATAAAGACCCATCAGACCCAGATTCATATAAACTCATTTTAATTCTAAACCATAATTATACATGTTTATGTCTATGCTAGCTAAAAAATGGCAAAGGTGTTGCCAAAATTGATAGATATGGATCAATGTGGTTTTGTGGAGGGAAGGCAAACATGATAACATTAATAGAACAATTATAATCCAGAGAGAAGCAGAATGTAGGTGGGTCTTGATGCAGAAAAAAACAATCAACAGAGTAAGCTGGGATTTTTTGAGTAGGGCAAGAGAAGCATTTGCATGCCCTGATTTAGGATGATATACAAAGTATCAGGGACAAGAATAAAGTGGGGGGTTCAACTCTGATAAGTTGTGTTTAAATAGTGGAACCAGGCAAGGGTGTCCTCTGTGCCCTTTCTTATTTGCTTTATATATATATTTAGAGCCATTAGTAAAGAAAATAAGGACCTCAAAAATACATGAATAAAATTGGTATGATAATCAAGAAAAGGTGGCTTTATTTGCAGACAATATTATTTTGTACCTGATAAATCCAGAAAAAATCATCTCAGTGTTGTGGAACATTTTCAGATAATTTCAAATATTTTGTGATATAAGGTTAATGAATATAAAACAAAGGTTATAGCCATAAATTATGTACCCACACATGAACTGGTTCAGCAATACCCATATTTATGGGCACACAATAAAATTGTGTATTTAGGTTTAAGGATTAAAAGGGCTTCTGTTATGGAAGCTAAGGATATGTGGGAAGAGACTAAACAAAAGATAATGCAAAAACTGAGAAATGGGGAGCTCTTGTTTATGGATATGGACAGTAAGATGCAGTGAAAATGTTTTAGTCTCTTCAGTTTTATATATGGGACAGGCATATTTTATAAGTTACAGTTAAGGTTTGTGTATGCAACACAAGCAGAAGGCTATGATTCAAAATGGAAAGGGATGGTGATGAAGGGGGGGGGGTCAAGAAATAATGAGACAGAGAGTTGAATTTTGGATGCACATCAGATCCTTAAGGACAATAATAACAAGAATACAGAATAATAAAAGATTAACAGATAAATTAGAGGAAAGTAAAATACTTCCACAAGAAAAAATTGTCAAAAGCCTCAAATAAAAATTTATGTTCATTAATACAACAGATTTGTAAAAAAATAGTATATAGACCAAGAAAATTTGATCTGTTTGGAAAAAGAAGCATCTGAGGAAGTGCAAAAATATAAACAACAAAACCTAGAGATTTTTGAAAAGTGTAAAAAAGAAATATGGACATGGGAATGAAGGATAGAGTTGATATGGTGCAATATTTATGCAAAGGCAAAAGCAAAATTTATAAATAAGGTAGCCCCAAAGATATTCAAAGAGAAATACAGGCAAAGGAATCCAGATATGGAAAATGTCACAAAAAAATAATACCACAAAGAGGGAATGTAAAAATGAAGATTAGTAAAGCAGAAGTTAAAAAACAGAAGTTGAACTTATGGAGTACCTGTGAAGTGAAGGATTTGGTGTCGAAGGTCTAACACAGGTTACAGCACAGCATGATGGAATAAGTCCCCGAAGTAAGGAGAAACAGGAAGATCAGGAGACATTTGAAGAAGAAATATGGACAAGGGAAAGAAAATGAGATTTCCTATGGTGTAATATCTATGCAAAAGAGAAAACAAAACTAATTTATATAAAAAGAGCAACACCAAAGATATTTGAAGAGAAATAGAGGCAAAGGAATGCAGACATGGAAAACTTTACAATACAAAAAATAAGAAGGCAAAGAGGAAAAGTAGAAAAGGAGATTAGTAATGGAGAAGTTAAAGAAACAGGAACTGAGGTACCTGCGAAGTGAAGGATTCAGTGTAGAAAGTCTAATTCAGAAATCACCACAACAGGATAGAGCAATGGACATCCAAATTAAGAAGAAACCAGTAGAACAGGAAGTAATTGATCAGGTGCCATATGAAGACGTTTTGTTGCCTTCCACAGGAAACCAGTATAAATGCTCATTTGAAGCTGGACAGAACAGGAAGAAACAGGAAACTGTGGAAACTCTGATGCAGTCAATGTTGAGGAGTGATAGGCCAGTGAGTTCCTATATGACAGAGCAATAGATGGCACAGGATAATACTGAAGAGAATGTGCCACAGGAAGATGCTACATAACTTTCTATACAATGCGGCACAGTGGCGCAGTTAACATTGTCACCTCACAGCAAGAGGTTCTTCGGTTTGATTTTTGGATGGGGTGCCTTCCGTGCGGAGACTGCATGTCCACCCAGCATTCATATAGGTTTCCTCTGGGTGCTCTGGTTTCCCCCCATGTTAGAAAGAAATGTATCTAGAGCATTTCTCCCCGGGCCTCCACTGAAAACTGGCTCATTCCAAATCGGACTTTCCCAGTAAACAAATGTTAAATTAAAAATTAAATTAAATGCCAGCAGGAAATGGAAATCAAAAAAAATGTGCCCTCAGTTTAGAGAAAAATGAGCTAAGAGAAGAGTTGCTTGATTTAATAGAGATAGATAAACATATTAACATCACTGAAAGAGCTAGACTAAAGAAGGTCAATAAAACCCAAAAAGTCAGAAGTTCGATAAAACAAATGAAAACAGTAATTAGGACTGTCCATAGAGATCCGTGCAATATAACAGAAGTAAACAGAATATATTACTGTGCTGCTCTTTAATAACTGATAAAGTTCTACCACAAGAACACAGGATAGTGAGGGAGAGAAAGGGGAGAAATCGAATACCATCATGGAAGTATTGAATAAAGAAAAGTATAAAGCAATTGAGACAAAAAAAGTGTCACTGTTGGAGGAGTATAGAGGGAACAGATCTACAAAAATACTTAGAAAGATGGATGTGATAAAGGCAATGTGCAGTGTTAGAACAGATCAGGATCTATCATGCACTATTGCAAATAAACTAAAAATCTTAGCACAGGTGGAAAAACTTAGACGATACACAGATAAATATAAAGGAAAAGTACAAAATACGTAAATTTATTGATGACACAACAAAGTTTTATAGAGCACTGGGAAACAAGGTAAAAGGAATTAAAAGACCACCAAAAAAGAAGAAATAGATACATTTTGGAGAAGTATTTATGAAGATCTTGTGCAACATAACAAAGATGCTAAATGGACAGAAGTAAAAGAAAGAAAAAGTAGTTTAAAGGAACAGGATAGGAAATGGGATGAAGTAACAGCCAGATAGATTGAAACAAAGTTAAGAAAAGCCTCTAATTGGAAAACCCCAGGCCAGATGCAGTACCTAATTTCTGGTTAAAAGTATTAACATCTTTGCTCAAAGATTTAGCCATGAGTAAGAATTACTAGCCACCGTAAAAAAATTTCTCCAAAGCCAACTTCATGCTTCTTAAGACAGAAGTGGCAAACTTCATGACACCCATGCAGACGGACAATAGAGGTACGACTGCTGAATCCTACACAAATGCACTTTATAAGTACTTACACAAGTGCATGGATCGTGCTATCCCTAACAGAACCAAAATGCTATCCTCCAAAAATGGAAGCCATTCTGGTGGTCCCCTGCCATAAACAAACTTGGGTCTATGTTAAATGTTCGAACATCCAAATTGTCTAACATTACATGGTCGAGACCAAATGGTCGACATTTGGATGTTGGAACATACAAAAAAAAAAAAAAAAAAACCACAGAAAAAAACACTTTAACAGTGTAGGCAGGGGGGCAAGCACCCCTGCACCCCCCACACACCCCCTACTTAAATATACCAACTGTGAGACCGCACTTCAGTGCAGAAAAGGGAAATTCTCCCTATCTGCACTGACGAAGCCATTGAAGGTCTATCTTCGAGCACTCAAAATTTCAAACATTTGGTCTCGACCATGTAACGTTCAAAATTTTGAGCATTCGAAGATTTGACAGGTACCCACAAACTCTACAACAGAAGAAAGAAACTGTTGCAAAAAAGAGTAAAATCCCATGACTGGAAGAACTCGCTGAGTAAGAAGAGTAAGAAGCTGAGATCCCTCATAAAATCCTCTAAAGCTAGTTATGAAAACAAAATCACCACTGATTCTAAAGACAGCTACAAAGCATTCTATAGCTATGTCAAGAACCTCAGTGGCAACACTCAGATCTACTCTGAGTTACAGCACAATGGCACTAAATATACAGAACCAACTGATATTACCAACATCCTGGCAGATAGGTTCAGTGCTAACTTTACCCCCCCCCACCCCCTAAAGGGCCCACCTCTATACCGGAAGAATGCAAAGTTCCTGTAATCACAGCTGCACAGGAAAAAAACACACTCTCCAGAGCCAAGAACACAGCATCCATGGGACCTGACAACATCCCAGGCTGCGTTCTACATAAACTACAGAATGAACTGGCACCCCACCTAAGCACCATGTTCAGTCATAGCCTCACCTGAAGCTTTGTGCCCACTAAATAGCACACAGTGAATGTTATCCCACTCCAGAAAGGGGGAGCCACCACAGACCCCGGGAACTACCGCCTCATTAGCCTAATGAGCCTGGTCTGCAAGGCCATGGAACGTATTATCATAGAACTTATAAACAAAGACACTGGTAATCTCCAAACTCTGGACCCCACACAGTTCGGGTTTGTAAAAGGCAGATCATGTCTCCTAAGCCTGATTGACTTCTTTGAAGCAGTCACCAAAGCCATAGATGAGGGTAGGGTGGTTCACACAGCCTATCGAGATCTCGCCAAGGCTTTTGACACCATCCCCCACTCTGGAATTATAGATAAACTCACTAAACTAGGTATAAATCCCTATGTCACAAGATGGGTTGCCAACTGGCTCACTGACAGAACCCACACTGTGAAAGTAGCAGACTCCAAATCCGACTTCAGACCAGTGACAAGTGGAGTACCACAGGGTTCAGTCCTGGATCCTCTCCTGTTTGTATCTACTTTTCTGAAGTACAGGCTAACACAGAAGGTCTTTGGCTAACAAAGTTCGCAGATGACTGCAAACTAGGAGCCATAACTGAAACTCCTAACAATATGGACATCCTACAAAAGGGCTTCAAAGCACCCTATCCTGGTGTCAAAGCCATGGCCTCAAGCTTAATGCCAAAAAGTGCACTGTCATCCCCTTTGGTAAAAACTCTGTACCCATGAGCTACCACATAGTTGGTAGTCTACTTAACACCAAAAGTGTGATAAGAGACCTTGGGACACAGGTGGACAGTACTCTCTCCTTTGATAATCACATTACTACAGTAGTCAGGAAATACTTCTATGTGGCACACCTCATCACAAAAGGTTTCTCATCCAGGAAAAAAGAGGTCATTGTTCCCCTCTACTCGACACTCATTAGACCCATTATGGAGTGCAATGCCTCTTTTGATATGTACCTCACAAGACATCTGCAACAACTGGAAAGGCCACAGAAATACCTCACAAAGAGGACTACCGGCCTCAGACAGATGCCCTATGCAGACCATCTAAAAAAACTCCAGCTTTACTCCATCGCATTTTGCCTACTCAGAGGTGATCTCTGCCTAACACACAAAGCTATGTCAAACCCAGAGCTGCTTGACATGCTCAACTTAAAGAGATCCCAATCCCTCTGAGCTACATGCTCTAGGGACCTAAACCTTGTCACCACAATAAACAACACATGCTGGAGGGATAGATTCCTGTCCCAGAGACTTCCCATAGTCTGGAACAAACTACCTATCTATATCAAACAAAGCTCCTCATTAGCACTCTTCAAGAAAAATCTTGATGATTGGATGGGAAATAGAAAATTCACCCTGGGAATTATCTCTGTGGCTCTGCTCAACAGGGGGCACAGTAAAATAATTTTCTTGGGTGGCAAAAGCCAGGGTACCTTTTTGGCTAGGCTGGTATAGGCCCTAGGGCCGATAGCCTAGTACCTACCTATGAACGTATGAACCTATATGCACATCCCGAACAGACACCAACCTGGCTAACAACAGGAAAAACAAGTGAACCTGCAAGCTACCCTAAAAATTATAGACCAGTAACTTCCCTTCTGACGACGTATAAACCATACACAGGAATTGATGCTGATAGAGTTTATAGTCATTTAGAAGAAAACTCAATTATGGCAATATAACACAAGGGCAATAAAAGAAAGTCATATGGAACAAAAGATCATTTCTTGTTAAAGTCAAAGTGCAGAACTGAAAAAAGGGGAAGAATCTAAGCATGGCATGGATTCACTACAAAAAAGCATTTGATAGTATCCCACATTCATGGATAAAAGGGTGCTTAAAAATGTATAAGATCCACCCTACACTGATCAACTACATTCCAGTCACCATGAAACAGTGGCAGACCACTTTGCAATTAAGCCATGAAAAAGGACAACTTTTTATACCAGGGATAAAAATGAAAAGGGGGATATTCCAGGGTGATTCTCTGTCACCGTTGCTATTCTGTCTTACCCTTAAACCATTAAGCTGCCTACTTAACAGCTTAGGCCATGGCTATAATTTGGCTCCTAGAAAACAACAACGTGTAAAGACTTCTCATCTTCTCTTTGTCGATGATTTAAAACTATATAGGTCATCAGATGAGGAACTGAAAGCACAACTGCAAGTTGTCAAAACTTTTTCAGATGATACAAGAAAGTCATTTGGTCTTGCTAAATGTGCAAAAGCAACCTTTAAAGCAAGAAAACTGCAGCACCAAGAAAACATCAGTTTGGGACATGAATGTGATATAAAAGAACTTGAGCAACAGGGAGTGTATAAATATTTGGGAATTGATGAAGGATCAACAATAAAACACCAACAAATGTGAATAAAACTTAGTAAGGAATATTTTCAAAGACGTAAATTAATCCTGAAAACAGCATTGACATCTAGGAACAAAATTCAAGCTATAAACCAATTTGCTTTTCCTGTCCTAACTTACAGTTTTGGAGTGACTGACTGGCCCCAAAACGTGTTGGATAGATTAGACAGGAAAACAAGAAGGATGCTTCATGCTCACCAAATGATTTATAAAAATCAGTGCATACCAAGATTATATATTCCCTGTTCCGAAGGAGGAATGGGCCTCCTTGAAATTGATTTACATGTATAGATCTGCAATCACAGGACTGCACACATATCTGCTGACCTCACAAGACCCAAATGTTGTGAAAGTTTTAAAACATAAGGAGAATAAATCAAAGATGACTTCCCTGCTTAGTCTAGCAGAAGCATATCAGCATCAAGCAGGAATGAAAATCAAACCAGAAGTAGATAAAAATCAGTTTGCAAGTGAATGTGCCAAAAAAAAAAACAAAAGAAAGAATATAAGGTGAAAGACCAGATGAGAAGGCAAGAAATGTGGAAAATGCATAAATATAGCTGCAAGTATAGAAAACTCCTGGAAGAACTTCATGTTGATCAGGATCGAACGCAGTAATGGTTAAGAAGAGGTGAATTCAAACCAAGAGATGAAAGGTTAATATTGGCGGCCCAAGACAGTGAGCTATGTATACATTGTTTTACAAAGTACATTGAATATATGGGAGAAACAGACAACTATAGGTTTTGTAAAACAGAATTGGAAACAGTCACATACCTCATTGCTGGTTGTGACATATTAATGGCAGAAGCACTGTATACTGAAAGGCATAATAATGTGGCAAGACTGTTGCACTGGGGATTGTGCAAATATTATGGTACCGAAGTGGCTGAAAACACTGGAAACATGAGCCACAAAGCATCATAGAAAATGATGAAGTCTACATCACGTGGGATCACCCATTGCCAACAGTTCAAAAGAGATATAGTGGCCCATGAAAGGAGGACAAAAGTAGCATTGATCATTGAAATCGCTACACCCAGTGTCTTACGTACAGAGAGACACAAAGTCATAAAATATCAAGATTTGCAGGCAGAAACGAGAGCAGTGTGGAAGAAAGACACCCAGACAGTCCCAATAGTAGTAGAAGCAACGGCTCTTATAAAAAAGAATTTACAGTTGTATTTAGATATGTTACCAATACATGTAACCCTGTATGAATTGCAGAAAGAGTCATTATTGGGCACACTGCAGGTGCTGCAAAGAGCACTTTTGGCTGACATCAAAGACTGAAACAATACTAATTTGACTTAGGAATGGGATCCATTCCAGTCATGGTATCAGAAACCCACAAGATTTGGAGAAATTAAAAGGAATAATAACAACCATCAGAATATTGTGTTCAGCCAACACAAAAATGGAGAAATTCGATTTTGCCAATAGGGATGACTGCAAGTAGGTAATAGGTAAGTAGTTGCCAGAATTTACTTTAGAAAACTGTCAAAAGAACCAAGGTAGTGGGAGCAAATAAAAATAGTGAAGACCTGCTCTGGTAGAGTTTTTAGCTGAATGTAGAAGAGAATCTGCTGTTAAAAAGGTGGTAATTAGTACAGCATATAAATATTGTGTGATAACTATAAGAATTAATCAGAGAAGGTTAGAAAAGAGTCATGGCTATAATTTGTCTCCTAGAAAACAACTACGTGTAAAGACTTCTCATCTTCTCTTTGTCGATGATTTAAAACTATATAGGTCATCAGATGAGGAACTGAAAGCACAACTGCAAAGGCTCTAGAGACTAGAAAAGCAATTTACAAGAGAACAATGGGGACACACACACACACACACACACACACACACACATATATATATATATATACATATACATATATACATATACATATATATGGCTTCCAAGTATGCTACAAAGTCCAAAAGGTTTAGGATCTTTGTTTGAATGTGTTTGCATAAGTATTTTTATATCCCAAGCAGAATACAAAGAAATTTTCCTCAGGTGGATAGCAAAATATGAAGGAGTTTGCAGTTAACTGCATTGGTTCCACTTAAAAATCTGAGGAGAGGGACTGGTGCAAAGCACTTCACAGCTGCTGTTGGTAGACATCCACAATTTGAGACACTGGCCATAAGAACTGTGGTAGTGTACAGTTTATCAGCCGATACATACTTAACATTCTTAACAAGCCAAGAACTCAATGAAAGCTGCAGCATTTTCTCTCTAGAAAATGAAATGCAGTATCATCATTAGAAAACTGCCACAATAGCCTAAGCTATATGGAAAGTCCTGCCATGGATCGGACCTGCTAAAAGCTTCCAAAGTTTTAGGCATCCTTTCATATATGCCAGACAAAGTACAACTCTAGTAGGGTAGTATAAAATCAGTGGACAGGATGCCAAAACTTCAGTGTTTTCTTGCCATTGCAGTGTGCTCTTTCCTGTGGGCTTCCAGTGATTGACGATCAGCTAGAGTTTCACCAAAGCTGTGCTAATAAGTACCCTATTGGGAAAAACTTCCATTTCTTTAGAAAAAAAAGTTGTGTTTTTCTGTGAGAAAATAAATATTTACTAAAGAGTAGAACTGGTGTTTTACTGGTTGTCAGTAAAAATTATCCTTCAAATGTGACATTTTTGTCATGGTTCTCTGTGGAAAATGTCTTTCAAATGTGAGAAAAAGTTTTACTCTTTGATCACAACTTGTGGATAGAGGCTAGGACTTGTGGTTTTGGGCATTGTCATTAAAAATCATAATTATCAACACTCTTGTTCTCATTTTGTACATGAGGTCAGAGTGTCATGTCAACTGTCACCCTCTCCTGATTCAGTGCCACTCTCCTACTTTCTTTCCACATTCATGCTTAACTGTCACAGGTCTTCTCTCAAACAGTCCATCCACCTCTTTGGTGGATGCCCTCTTTTCCTCTTGCCTTCTTCCTGTTTGGCACAATTTTTCTTCATCAGATTTGTCTTCTGCTTTCCTGCGCATGTTCCTGAACCAATGAACCGCCCTTCTCTGCCACTGGAGCTACTTGATCTTCTGCCATGAGCTTCTTTCATGGTCTGTCCAGTAGTGTGCATTCTGCCTCTCATCTCAGCTACTTTATCTCCATCACCTCTATCATGGTCTGTCCCACAGTGTGCATTCTACGTCCCATCTCAGGCACTTTATCTCCACCACCTCTATCATGGTCTGTCCCACAATGTACATTCTACCTCCCATCTCAGGCACTTGTATCTCCATCACCTCAAGCTTCCTCCCCTACTCTATCATCATGCCCAGGTTTCTGTACCATACATTAGTACTGGTCGTACCAGTTTTGTACTCCTTACTTTTCCAGCTTCTTTGGCATTCTTCTGTCATACCCTACCCTGACACTCTGTGTCCGTTGGCTACATCCCCTATTTTTCTAGCTTTGACTTCCTCATTCAGACTTCTCCTCAACCACCCCTCTCACATACTCAGAGTTGTTAACCTTCCTTTCCCTCAGTTGCTGCCATTACAATTGTCTTACCTGTACTCATTTTCATCCTGTGTGTCTACAGTTTTGCATTCCATTCCCCTATCCTTTGTTGAAGTTCATGTTCACAGTTTGACTGTAATGCCACAACATCTGCAACTTTGTTGATCCTACCTGTTTGCTAATGTAGTCCACCACCAATATGAACAGCTGTGGGATCAGAGCTGAACCCTGATGAACACTCACTCCCACAGAGAAACCCCTATGGGAATCCAAATACTATTCCTACTTGTGTCATCGGGTCCTTGTACATAGCCTGCACTAATTCTACCAGTGTTTCTATGACTTTGAACCATCATAATGCCCAAATCAGCTTTCTTGGAGTCTTCACATATGCTTTCTCCAAGTCTAAGAATGCCGAGTTGGACTCTTTCCTCATCTATAGCTACTTTCAAACTGTCAGACATTGGGTTAATTGTGCTGCATCCTGTTCTGAATCCAAACTGCTCACTTCCTATCTTACTCTGTATATTCGTGTATTATTGCATTTTACTACTCTAAGAATTTATCACTCACCCTTTCCAAACCATTCATGCGTGTAACAGGAGCTTGATACATCTATACTGCCCACAGTTATGAATGACCCATTTGTTCTTGTACACTGGCACTTGTATGCTTATCCTCCATTCAACTGGGATATGCCTTTCTCTCCATGCTGCAATGATTACTCTCAGGAGCCACTTCTTCCCTAACTCTCCAGACATGTTGATCATATGTGCCATGACCTGATTTGAGTCTGCTGGTTTCCCTGATTTCATTTTCCTTAGTGCTGCACTTAATTCTTCTAAGGTGGGCTTCTCTTCTTCTTCATTCATCTTAGGCTGTGTCTGGAACAGTACAGCTTCTGTGGTGTTTTTTTTTTCTTCAGAAACTGCTGGAAGTATTCCTTCAAGTATGCCTTTGCTGTCCTGTGGATTGGTGAGCAGGCTGTTGCCAGCATCTTTTATGGAGGGTGTCTGATGATAACCTTCTTTATCATTCTGTCTTTGCCTTACAACCTGATAAGTTTCTTTGTGCCATCTACTGAGCCACTTTTGGAAGCTGGTAGAGTGCCTCAGATATCTTATTCTTCACTATCGCAACTGCTCCTTTAGTATCTTTGTTAGCCAACTAGTACTTTTTAGCCTGGTTCACCATTTCTATATCCCACTTTTTCCTGCAGGCCTTTCTTTTTATAACTTCCTGTACTTCTGTATTAAACACCATCTTTCCTTATGTGCCTTATTTACATACCTGATTCATATGCATGTTCTTTTTTACAGTCATTACACAATCCTTCAAAACATTTTCCTTTGAGGTTGTTTCACCAGCTATCCTAAGCTCTGTTACCTGATTGTCAGAAACTTTTTCAGTAGATAGATGGTCCTGAGTCCTTGTGAGGATTCCCTTATTATTTATCATATTTTACAAGGAAAAGTGTTACTTTTTTGTCAAAAAGTTTTGTTAAGGACTCAGTCCAGTATATTTGGTTGTTGTCTCTACATTTTACCTAAGAATGTAACTTTTCTATCAGGAAGTAAGACTCACTCTTCAAGGATCCGCTACCGACTTGTCAGACACCTTCTTCAGTAATCAGTTGGTCCTGTGTCCCTGTGGGGGGGTTCCCTCATAATTTATCACTTTTTTGTTGGGAAACTGTTACTTTTCTGGCACAAAGTATTATTAGGAACTTCCCAAAGAACATAGAATGGATCTCCTCACACAAAAAAGGGGCTGTTTGACACACCCCAACCTTCACTTCCTCAAATGACTGCATGGATGATATAATTTTAGTACATTTTAGGCATTTTTCCCCTAAGGATGTGCATCAGGTATTAAAGGAGGCAAAGAAACCTATTAGTAGTAAGTGTAAAAAAAAAAATCTACTTTGTGCCATGACAAGAACCAGGACCCTTTCAAGGCTCAGACTCCTTGGTTCTGCGGTATTTGTGCAAGTGAGTATCCTCTAACTTTTCTTACTATTCTATCAAGATTCACCTTTAGGCCATCTCTGCTTGACTGCCTTAGATTCCTCGCTTTCTACTGTACCTCAAGTGAAACAGTTTTTGACTAGCCATCTGGTCTGATCCTTGGCAGGACATCCCATATAGCTTAGGCTACTACAACAGTGATCTGTTTGAACATCTACTGTTATGGTAGGTCTGCTTATACAAATGTACTTTACTATCATTGGACTTGTTCCTGCCCTTTGAGTTAACTGTCAAAAATGTGTAACTTAAAAGTGTTTTGAAGCCACTTAGTGTGGGGGACTACCTCAGCCACTTAGGTGGCATATCCTAGAGGTGTGGTCTCTGAAAAGTACAGTTTTAAGTTATACATTTTTGACTAGTCCAGATAAACTAGGACCAGAACATTAAAAATAATCAGCAGAACTGGATCAATGTTTGGCAACACCATGAAGAGATCACCGAAGAGCTTGGTAAGGGCCATCTCAGTACTGCGACTATCATGGAAACCAGACTGGGAATGACTATTTATAGTATTCACTTGCAAGTGCAAATCCAACTCCATGTTAATGACCTACTCCAGGACCCTTCTTACAAAAAGAAGGTTTAAGGTGGGAATATAATTATTCAGATCATTTGGATCTAAACAAGCCTTTTTCAGGATAGGCATGACCAATACGTAGATGGAACTATTACATCCGGAAGAGAGGTTAGCGTGATCTGTTACAGGACTGGTCCCAGCTCACCTAGACAAAACAGAACCACTCTAGTATGGCAAGGGTCCAAACCATAAGTTGCTGAATCCACAGAGGGAACTAAACAGATACAATTCTTGTATAAAAATTTAATAAACACTAACACCATGTTGAAGACAGCAAACACTCCATAGGACTGTTCACTCATATTCTGGCATACTGAGCATTAACACCACACAAACCCCAGAGCAAACAGGGCACAATGACAAGGTCCACAAAGTCCACTTTATTGACAGAGATTAAGCAATTTTGTTGAGAGTGTAACAAAACTTCATCAGAATCTCAGATATGTAGACCTACTGATTGGGCTACCAGAATGAGCAGTGCGGATGTAATTCTCACAGTCATTCAAGACTGTGTGGGACAACTGGAAAAGAACAAGGAAGAAGGTAGCACAGACGGCAGTTACAAAATCAAATAGACTTAAAACAGCATATTAGTGTTATTGTCTTCTTCTGCCATCCAGCCAATATAATGCAATATATTGTTATTAAAATGTGCCTGGGGTAAGATGATAGCCATTTTCTTTGTTTCAGTACAGAAAGCATGTGACATTGCTCAGACAGGTTGGTTTTCAATATTTTGAGCTGGATGCTGGTGGACTGGTACTCAATAATCTCTATGTTTCAGACTGTCAGTGGGAAATTGGACATCACCAAAGCCATTTCATTTTTGTTTAAGGAAGTAGGCAAGACATGGTCAGTAGATGTGGTAAATGTATTACTGACTTTAGTTTTTCATAGACTATAAAAAACAGCATTGCAAAGATGATGTTTTTTTATATTTAGGTTGTGAACTGCTGGACTACACACCTACTGCTTCATTTACAAGAAAAAAACTAAAAAAGCATTAGACAGTAATTGGTCCCCTATGTGTAAATGTTTTGCAAGAGATGCATGCACTGTGTTTGACACGATGAGCTTGAATGAGTTGGGCATACAGTTAATATAGGTCTGATAGCTTCTTGCAATTGAATGGGAAAATGCACTCATTTATGAAGCGCTCCCCCTCTTAGGACTGATGAGCTGTTAAGATGTAATACAAATGCTTTCCTAGGTGAGGTTTGTCATTTGTATTGCTTGAGGTAGAACTCTTGAAGCACTTTTTCTTTTTACTACTGGCATGTTTCAGTGTGCTAAGGTGTATATAATGCTGGGCAACTTTGTTTACATTTCATCCCTGGACTGGCTCAAAGATACATAATTTCATGTTTCTCTCATTGTCTTAAACATTCTTTTTACCATCTAACGCCTTGAACAGTTTGAACAGCATATTCCTACCACCAGCTGTTCGCCAATAAGTTCCCACTGCACCACACGGAGAAAAGGCAGCAAACACTGCTATCCATGTATATATATATATATATATATATATATATATATATATATATATATATATGTATATGTATATGTATATGTGTATATATATATATATATATATATATATATATACACACATATACATCCAAGTGTCCCTGATTCTCAAAGCACCCCTAATTTTGCCTCATATTTTTGTTCTGCGCCTCATAAGAGTCAAGATTTTCTAGTAAATCACTGATTATTACAAATGAATGCCAGACATAAGAGCTCTGTAGTTATTTTTATTCATATGATACATGCTTAGAGAGAGATGAAGCCTTACTATCACCCTGACAACCCAAGTTCTACCAGCAGCTTGGATGCAGAGGAACCAGGTAGGAATGGAGGGGTGGGAAAGAGCATCTTGATCTAACTGCTTTAAGAGCTGTGTTATTTCCACACTCCAGCAGTCTCTACTTAAGTATTTAATACAATTTGTTTAGAATAAGGGCATCACAAACCATCATGTGAATGATGTAAATAATTTGGCATGACTGATTCTTCCCAATCACCAGGTAATAGTAGATCAGTGTTAACATTTATGTTTAAATTAGCTGTTTGCTTTCACTTTTAATTACAGGATCAGCAAACATAATAGATGTTTCTACAGATGTCCAGATAAAGCAACATAGCAGAGAAGTGTTGCAGAAGAACCAAAGGTTTGTCATACTTCCAACTTCATTAGACAAATGGATAGTGAGCCACTTTGGGCATGTTGTCGAATCTGCTAGCATTCCAGTCTGTGATGAAAATGGCTATAATCAGAAATGTTATCTGGGCAATGTGTGATTATCATTTTTTTGTCACTTACAGTCATTTAGAGTTTGAAAATAACAGAGCAAAGAAGATCATATAGGCTAACGTAGTTACAAATGCAGACTTCTGAAATAATTTCCTAGATGTGTCCTGTACTTCACTGATCTGCAGTAGACATTATCAGAAGGTCCACCTATGAGCCATTATCATATTCATTTTTCTTGGTCTCCTATTTCGAAGTCCAGAAAGCTGAAGGGCAGGCTGCTAAACTGTCAATTGTGTATACATTCACTCAATTACAGCAGCTTCTTCAATAATTTTGTCATCTGTCTGTAAAGAAAATGTGATACCGTCCATCAGCACCTAGATGCCTCATGATGAAAAGATGCTCTCCATGGACTGCAGATAGTCTTTTCTGGTCCACAGTAAGATAAACAGCAATGACATCAGAGAGAACCCTGCTGGTGCTAACCTGTGCATCACTCCACTCTGCTCATCATACTCATAACAGTATTACTGGAGTTTTCATAAACAGCAATGACATCAGAGAGAACCCTGCTGGTGCTAACCTGTGCATCACTCCACTCTGCTCATCATACTCATAACAGTATTACTGGAGTTTTCATAAACAGCAATGACATCAGAGAGAACCCTGCTGGTGCTAACCTGTGCATCACTCCACCCTGCTCATCACACTCATAACAGTATTACTGGAGTTTTCATAAACAGCAATGACATCAGAGAGAGCCCTGCTGGTGCTAACCTGTGCATCACTCCACTCTGCTCATCATACTCATAACAGTATTACTGGAGTTTTATAATTCTGCTGTGATACACCAACCATCTTAGTTATAAGCACATGCAAAATCAAATGCCTCACATCTGTGCTGACACATCATACTCCTGGAATACTATGAGACACTGTTTAACAAGTCACAGCTTAACGTTATTTGTACAGGTGGCATTTAATGTAACAGGACATTACAGCACAGTATCACTCCCTAAAGACAAGGCATTCATTCATTTTTATATGAAATGACTAATAAACATCCATATGCAAACAGGAACTATATGAAGACTGTCCCACTCTTCAAAAGAACATTGACCTCAGCTATTCGAAAGCTTGTTTGAAATGAAGGTTAACACTCAATAGAAGGCAGATACATACCATGAAACAATATCTCTATATCCTGAAGCATGTGATCAGGACAAACCTCTTAGCACAGTATCAATGCACCTCTCCAAATCAGGTTTTATAGGGTCACTAACATATCCCAGCTTTATCTGTAGCTATATGCTGTGTGTGTGATAAGCATTCATGTGCACCCATGTGCTTGTTCCCTATCTATCAATTTATTTTTCATCTGAGTGAGCCATTGTTGTGCTAGATTTTTAATTGGGTCATTTAGAAAAAAAAAAACATTTTATATCTATTTGACATATGTTTATATATTTTACATTTTCTGGCACTTTGCTCACTGTGCTGAGGATGCCTGGTAATTAAATGTTTCCCAGATGATGTCTTCAGGTGACTAGAATTCCCAGAGGAAATCAAAAATACACAGTTAATATTGACCAATGTAACATACAGTACAGACAGCTTTACATCTAAGTATCCTGTAAAATATTTTAGATGATAGGCAGCCTTTTCACTTAAAGTGCTATGCATGAAGTAGAAAGCTACAGTCAAGAATGTAAGTAAAAATAGAACAAACCATTTTTGTATAGCCAGGAGTGCCATGCATACTTTTGTTTGGGATGCATGTGGAATCCACACGTCACTAATGAAGTCTATAGGAATACCCATGCATAACTTAAAAAAAAAAGCAAAAAATGTAACACTGTCAGTTTTAGCATGTTAGAAATAAACAAATGTTTCTTTCTTTAATTTTCTGTAAAATGCTGGAAAGAGGAGATGATGTCTACCTCTAACCACTGATTACACATGTAATGGTTAAGCAGAGATTGGGGTGAATGTGCACAACATGACGGAACAAAGATTGCTAGTAGATGAGCTACAGGGGATAGTTAAGAAACCAGTGACTGTTACAACACATCGACATCATCTACATGGATGTCTCAGATAAAACTGACAAAGAATCATTTTCATACTCATAGTAAAACAAACACAACACATACTGTGCCAAAATAACCAACAAATGTTAATAAAGAAAAGTAATATATACCATGAACTTATTACAAATGCCCATAGAAAAGAAGCACCCAAGAAATGATTACAAAATCTGTTCACTGAAGAGTTGCTCATTTATTTGCTTTTTTATTTACTTCAGAATATATTTTACACTCGCTCCAAGTTTTTCTTTTTTTTTTTTTGCTTTGGTTAGTTTGGGGGATTTTTTTGTCTGCAAGAATATGCATCACACTGAAGTTAGGTGTTCCCCTTCTGCATCCACTGTCATGCAGCTGTGCAAAATGGGGCACTGAGAATTTCCGCTCCTTTCCATTATTTTTTACTGCATTTAACTTCCTCATGATAGCCCAGTGTATAGTACATTATTTTAGTGGTTCTGCTTTTTTCTAATTTTAAAGTAAATCGGCACACCCGGAGAAAAAGTGCACAAAAACAAATTACCTCTTATATTCTGAATGAAAATGGTTCTTGGACCAGCTCACCTACCATGTTACCAGTACATAAATATTCATCATATTATGAAAAATTTAGTCTTAAGAGACATCAGCTGCTTAACATCCATTTCTAAGGTCTACATACGGTCATTACTTCAGTGCAATAACATTTTTTGTACTTACAATACAAGGGAACTAAATAA
This sequence comes from Protopterus annectens, assembly GCF_019279795.1. Lineage (NCBI taxonomy): Eukaryota > Metazoa > Chordata > Ceratodontiformes > Protopteridae > Protopterus > Protopterus annectens. The sequence goes on from NC_056746.1 coordinate 833,686,053, forward strand.
ACTTGAAACCATACAAAGAAAATTTACAAGACTGACTCTTTATCCAGAAAGAATTGTTTATAGTGTAAGATGTAAAAGCCTCAAACTATACACACTGAGGTATAAATATATTAGGGGAAAATTATTTTTGCATATAGTGTTTAGTAATGAATACTTGAAATCCATTATAGATGTGAAAACACATGAAAGTATGCCCTGACTCAGAAATAGTAACTTGCAGTTTAACATACCCAAGGCAAAAATATAAGGGAATCTGAAAATATTACAAAGTTTAAGCAGAATCTAGACATGTGTGTATAAGACAAAACATATGATATTAACTTACAGGAACAGATGTTCCCAGATGGTCTTCAGACCTGAACATTATAATAAACGTATGAACCTAAGAGCAGGAAGAGGCATGGTATCAGGATGGGGCACACAGGAGTAACCTGGACTTGGAAGTTGTGTACCTACAGAGCAGTGATAAAGTGGGAAATGAGCCGAGGGTGCTGAGAAGTGATGGAGCAGGGAGACTGCATAACAGTGTTAGGATGGCTTCAGGTATGACTGTTCAGGTTCATGGACAACATTAGAGGAATACTCTCCTTGGGAAAAAGGATGTTTTGTATACACTTACCTTGGGATGATGTTGGTGATTTATAGCCTATCCTATAAATGATGAATGTGACATACAGCCTTTCCTTTGGATAAAGGTTGTTTTATGCAGCTTTCCCTAGAGATGAAGATTGTGGCATACTGCCTTTCCCTGATGTGATGACTGTAGTGTACAAGTTTTCCTTAGGGCAATGACTGTGGCATATATCCTTTCCTTAGGGTTATTACTGTGGTATATAGCCTTTCTTTAGCATGATGACTGTGCTATACAGTCAGTTTTATGGGTGAGGGCTGTGGGTTTGTAGCCTTTCCTTAAGGATGGAGGCTATGGCATATAGCCTTTCCCCTGGAATGTAGGCTGTGGTATTTAGCCTTTACTTCGGATGCTGGATTTGGTATGTAGCCTGTCCTTTGAGTGAGGGCTGTGATATACTACCTTTCCTAGGCATGAAAGCTGTGGTATAAGATTGGTATAGGCCTTTCCACGAAATGATGCATGCAGTAATTAGCCTTTCCATGGAATGAATTCCATGGTATATTTCTTATGTGATGGTTGTGGTATATAACATTTCCTTGGAAAGGTAGATATGGTGTACATCCTTTCTTTCAGATATGCTTTTCCATTGGGATGATGTCTGTGGTACATAGGCTTTCTTTAGAATGGAGGCTGTGGCATATAACATTTCCTTGGGTTAATGGTTGTGGTATATAGCCTTTCTTTTGCATGTTGTATAAGGTATACAGCCTTTCCTTTGGATGATGGCTATAGTAAATAGTATTTTCTTAGAAAGAAGGCTACAGTATATAGCCTTTCCTTGGAATGACGGATGTGGTATATAACCTTTGCTTGGTATAATGGATTTGGTATATATTCTTTCTTTGAGATAGTAGCTGTGGAATAAAACCTGCACTATACAGACTTTTCTTTGGGCAAGGTTGTGGTAAATAGCAATTCTCTAGGAATGATGGATATGGTACACATCTTTTTTTTATATGAAGGCTGTGGTATATAGCATTTTTTGTGATGAAGGCTACGGAACATACCCCTTCCTTAGGATGGTGCTCTGGTGTACAGATTTTCTTTGGGCTGAAGGCTGTACTATAATGACTTTCCTTGGACTACCAGAGAAGTGGATGGTAGTTGTAGCATAAGAAATTCCCTTACTCTCAGGGACACTGACAAACGATTGAAGCCTGGCTTTGGTAGTGCCACTGTAGAAGAGTTTACAGGAAGAAGTAAATACATTATAACCTGACTATTCTAGTTCTTTGTGAACTGCAGCAAAACTGTGACTGAAAGTCCGCCAACTACAAATTATAAAGTGCAATTGCCAGATAAATATATTCAGTATCAAGTCTCACAATAAACCCATTAAAGATTGTAACACTGAAAGAAATGAGGGAAATTCTCTGAGGTACTGCAACCTCATACTTAGTATATTTTCCTGTAGCCACAGTTTCAGTTTCACCATTCTAAGGATAATAACTGCAGTCCTCAGAATTCCAATGAGAATCAGTGGTAAAAAAGATGGACAAGAGTGCAACTACAGTAATGTGCTCTACTGCCTTTCTATGATTGACTGAGTTTTATCTAAGGTAGACAAAGGTAATTTGCTGGGGGATCAGTAGGGTCTTCAACACAGTACCAAACAGGAGTTGGATGGGAGGATGAAACACATGGGGGGGTGGGCCCCGGGTAGTTAGAAGAATGGGAAACAGGTTGATAGGAAAGGAAGAGTAATAATTATTGGGAAGATAACTCTTTAATTAGAAATCATTAAACATTAGGTGCTGCAGGGTTCAGTTGTGGAAACTCTCCCGGATGATATATCTATATATGACATGACTATAGCAGTGTAAGAATGGCTCAGCCTGTTTCCTGCTGACACTAAAACTGAGATATCATACTTCATTGCTAGTGCAAACAGGAGAGGAGATAAATGAGAGTTCATGTTTTACGCAGGAAAATCAAAAGCTATAAGGAGTATCAAGTGTAAAATACCAGCTGGAAAGAATGGATCTAGAGAATTCTGAGAAGGAATACAAGTTTGGGTGATGATTACATTTAAATGAACCATGAAAAGCACGGTGAGAGTAGTCAATGGAATGGACCAATATAACACCAGGTCACATGACAAGGGATGTAGACCCCAAATTCATTTGTTCCCCATACAGGGATCTTGTAAGTCACAGTAGATAAACATTATACAGTTCTGGGGCCTTCCAGTGGTAATGACATCAAGCTTTCCTGGGGGGCCTTCTAGTGGCAATGACATCAAGGTTTTCTGGGGGCCTTCTAGTGGTAATAACATCAAGTTTTCCTGGGGGCCTTCTAGTGGTAATGACATCAAGCTTTTCTGGGGGCCTTCTAGTGGCAATGACATCAAGCTTTTATGGGAGACTTCTAGTAGTAATGAAATCCAGCTTCTGTAATGTGTCCATAGGAACACCAGTAAGATGTGATATGGGAAGGAAGTGGTGACTTGTTGGGAAGGGCTGAAGACACTGACTGCACATTCTTCAGAGATAGGCAGGGAGTGCATAATATGGAATCACCATATTGTCAGACGTTATGTGAACGTGGAGTTTACAAAAAAGGCTGAGATGAAAGAAGATGTATGTGGCATCTGAAAGACAGAAGATTCAAGACTGGCTTCCATTAAGCAGGTTTTGTAAAAAAAAAAAAAAAAAAAAAAAAAAAAGGAAGGTGACAGACCACCAAAGCAGCTTTATATCACACTGCATTATATATTTTTTATAGAAGAAAAACGTAAAAAGTTTATCTGTAGGACATCAGAAGAAATTACAATGAGACAAAAATTAGCAAGTCTCTTGAAAGTAATTTGTTTAAATTCACTTGTAAAACCTATGGTGCTTTGACATTTTCCTTGCATAAATAAATATACATGCAATACCCATCCTTTATATTCTGCTCCAGTACTGCACATGCTCAGTTAGTTACTTAAATTATGGTTTTGTTCCAGAACTTAACCCCTTGCTGAAATGAAGCTTTTATTCTTTTTATTGTTCATTTACAACAAATACAAGAAATACTCTCTTTGCAACATATATAAAACTCTTTCTTGAGCAGCTAATTATAGTAAATTTAAAATAATCCTATTAAAATAGCACTGGTTCAGTCAGTTGTCTGCAAAATATAATATTTTGCACCTTATAGCAATCAAAAGATAGTGGACCACATTTCAAAGCAAATTATGCTGAGTGCAAAGTACTACCCAGGCTTAACAACAATTAGAAATATATAAGCAAGTCTAAAAGAAGGCAGCATAGTTCCTAAGGTAATCTATGCAAATCAGGACATTTACAAGTTTACAGGTATTCATGGGCAGTCTCATATCTATACTAGAGTCCAAAAGGACTCTATATCCCAGAATAAATTGGAAGGGAACATCTACAATATCAGAAGTGCCCTGTTACAAACTGTGATGATGTGAGACATTGCCAGCTATGCCAAGAGAAATAGGGCAGTGGATGTGTAACATAAGACAGCACAACCAGCTGGAATTGTGTAAAGAATTAGGTGTATTTTTAGATCAAACTGATTTGTACAGATGCTTGTGTTGAAAATTTATTTGTAAAGTTGCTTGTCTTAGAATGTATCAACAGTGGGTCCTGACTGTATTGTAACTGAATTAAATGTATATGTTTTAACAGAAGATACTGAAAGAGAAGAGGTTAATCACAGTCCAGCTGCAGTTAACTTTGAAATATGTTCTGAAATTAAATTACTGGGCCTAGGCCATAAATATTATATCTTACAGTTCTGATTGCAGCCAGAGACAAAATGTCTGGAAAAACAAGTACTATAAATCCTTCTGTATTGTCTTTAGCAGTGAACTAATTGCTACTCTGGAAGAGAAACAGATTGAAATTGTTTTATGACTTCCAGAAGCTGCAACAGATTTTAGCAAGCTCTATGTGTGTGAGTATTATTGACACATATGTGCTAAATCCTGGCAGTTTCTAGCAGTGGGGGGGTTGCATGGGAACCAGAAGTCAAACGACCAGATGTATATGATATCCTTCTTTAATCCTTCACTAAAATAGTGTTTAATACTAGGTGAGACTGAAGTCTCAGGGCAGTCTGTTTTTGTAACCTGACAAGGAAGGACTCCTCACCTACTTCATCTTGCCTTGCTCTAGTAAGTCAACCAGGGAATAGTAATTCTTTAGATCAGTCAGGAGTGAGATTAGTTAAGTACTGTGTTTCTGTATCTGTGTGAATCTATTCATAGGTTGATAGGTTCATACGTGTGTACTAGGCTAATGGGCCTGGAGCCTTTACAAGCCTAGCCCATAGGATTACCCAGGCATTGTGCCACCCAACCTTAGTTCATAGGTTCATAGGTGCATGGGTAGGTACTAGGTTATCTCCCCGAAGGCATTTATAAGCCTAGCCACAATGTGTTGGCTTTCACCACCCCCTTAGATTAGTTCCCTATGCCTCTGTCCAGCAGAGCCATTGAAGTGATTCCCTGGGGTAAACTTTCTGTTTCCCATCCACTCGTCAAGGTTTCTCTTGAAGAGGGTTAGCGAGGAGCTCTGCCTAATGTAGATTGGAATCTTGTTCCAGAGCATGGGAAGTCTCTGGGACAGGAATCTATCCCTCCAGCATGTCCTATTTATTATTGTGGTGAGGTTTAGATCCCTGGACCGTGTGGCTCGAGGGGATATGGTTTTCTTTAGGTGGAGCATGTCCATCAATTCTGGGTTGGACATGGCCTTGTATGTCAGGCAGAGATCACCTCTGAGCAGGCGGTATGCAACCGAGTACAGATGGAGTTTCTTCAGTCGAGCTGCATAGGGCATCTCCTTGAGGCCAGTGATCCTCTTGGTGAGGTACTTCTGTGGTCTTTCCAGTTGTTGCAGGTGTCTTGTAAGGTACATCCCAAATGGGGCACTGTACTCTATGATGGGTCTGATGAGTGATGCATAGAGGGGCCTAATGACCTCTTTTGATCTGGATGCAAACCCTTTTGTGATTAGGTGGGCCACATAGAAGGATATTCTAACCACTTTGGCAATGTGATTATCAAAGGAGAGGTTACTATCTACTTGGGTTTCCAGATCCCTTATTACGTCTTCTGTATTTAAGGGGCTACCACCAATGTGGTAGTTTATGGGTACTTTGTTTTTTCCAAAGGGGATGACTATGCACTTTTTGGCATTTAGCTTGAGGCCATGGTTTTGACACCAGGTATCTGTCTCAGTGAGACCCTTTTGGAGGATGTCTGTGTCAGCCGGAGAGTCAATTATAGCCCCTAGTTTGCAGTCGTCTGCGAACTTGCTCAGCCATAGTCCTCCTGTGCTTGCCTGTACCTCTGAGAAGTATATGATGAACGGAGGAGTCCTAGGACTGAGCCCTGGGGGACGCCACTGGTAACCGGTTTAGAGTCAGACATAGCTCCCACAACTCTTACCATGTGGGTTCTGTCCGTGAGCCAGTTGGCAACCCATCTCATGACGTAGGGGTTTATGTTCAGGCTGGTGAGCTTGTCTATAATACCTGAGTGTGGAATGGTGTCGAAGGCCTTTGCAAGGTCTAGGTAGGCTGTGTGGACCACCTTTCCCTCGTGTATAGCCTTGGTAACTGTCTCAAAGAAGTCCACCAGGTTTAGGAGGCATGATCTGCCCTTAACAAAGCCGAACTAGGTAGGGTCCAGTGTTTGGAGGTTTCCAATATCTCTGCTAATGAGATCCATGATGATGCGCTCCATAGCTTTGCAGACCAAGCTAGTCAGGCTTATAGGGCGTTAGTTCCCGTGGTCCATTGTGGCTCCACCTTTGTGGAGTGGAATAACCGTTGCTGTGCCACTCTGTGGGCACACACTCTGTGGAGAGGCTGAGTTTAAACAGCGTGTTTTAGGTGAAGGGTTACTTCATCTTTGAGCTTGTGTAGGACGCAGCCTGGGACCCCATCCAGTACCATTGATGCTGTGTTTTTGGCTTTGGAGAAAGCTGTTTTAACCTGAGTGTCTGTGATTTCAGGGGCACTACATTTTTCTGGTATAGTTATGGGCCCTTTTGAGGGTGAGGGGGGGGGTAAAGTTTGCACTGAACCTGTCTGCCAGGATGTTGGCTATATCAGTCAGTTCAGTGTATTTTGTGCCATTCTGCACTAACTCCGAGCAGATCTGAGAATTGCCACTTAGATTCTTGACATAGCTAAAGAATGCCTTGTGGTTATCTCTGGAGTCCATGGCATTTTTTCCTTCAAAGCTAGCCTTGGATGATTTTATTAGGGAACATAGTTTCTTGCTGATACTGATCAGGGATGTCTTCCCTTCTTCTGATTTTACTCTTTTCTGTACTAGTTTCCTCCTTCTATTGTATAGCTTGTTTATGGCAGGGGTCCACCAGACTGGTTTCCTTTTCCTGGAGGAGTGAGTCTTGGTTTTGTTTGGGATAGCACAATCCATGCACTCTTGTAGGTGCCCGTAGAGTGCATTAGTAAAGGATTTTGCAGCTTGGACAGCATTATCCTTTAGCATGGGGACTTAGAAACTTCCCACCTCTGTCTTAAGTAATGTGAAGTTTGCTTTTGAAAAGGTTTTCATGGTTGTTTCTTTGACCAGAGGTGGTGGCAGAATGTGGATATCCAGAGTGATTAGTTTATGGTCATATCTAACCAACGAGGGGTTGACCTCCGGTGTGGAACACCGGTCACCCATGTTGGTGATGACCAGGTCCAATATGTTGTCACCTCTGGTGGAGTTGTTGACCACTTGATCCAGGGTGTTTGAGTTTATAAATTCTAGGAAATGTTGGGCAAGGGAGTTTGTACTTGAGTAGTTCTCCCAGTTAATGTTTGGGTAATTGAAATCACCCAGTATCAGGATGTTTGGTAGGACCTTTATGTTTCTCAGTGTTTCCAGGAATGCAGAGTGGGGGTTCTGGGACATGCTGAGTGTTGTAGCAAGCTATAATTTGAATTGCAGTTTTGCCCATTGTTAGTTGCACGTGGATGATCTCTGAAGCATCGTGCTGGGCCATTAACCTGGAGGTGTGGGTATCCTTGATGAGTATGGATACTCCCCCGCCTTTTGTATTTCGGTCCGGGTTTTGTGACTGAAATGGATGGTATGAGTTGTAGCCTGGTAGTGCTGGGGTGCTCTCCAGAGCCTTAAACCAAGTTTCTGTTACTGCACATATATCAATTTTTCTCCATACTGAGGAGTGCCTTGAGTGCGTGCATTTTGAGGTTTAGACTTCTGGCACTGAGTAGCATTACCCTCAGTTTTTTTGTTACTTGTGCAGTGGGTTTGTCTTTTGAGACTTGCCTAAAAAAGGCACTATGGGGTTGGCAAGAGCCTTGGCCAGTATTTGAAAGCCTAAGGGTGACAGGTGCAAGCCATCTCTAGCGAAGCAGTGTGGCTTGTCAGGCATGTCATACCAGGCTGACAGACACTGGATCCCATTTAAATGACATTGAAAGCTTAGCCAATTGTTGAAATAGAAAATGTTTTCTCTATAACATGGTATCATTCTTGGTGAGGGCAGGATGCTACTCGTCAGGGTCATACTGGCCTGGGCTATGTGATCAGAGAGCTCCTCCGTGTCTCTTTTCATGTAGTCCAGGGAGGTATGGCTCAGGTCATTCACACCAACATGGGCAATGACAGAGTCATATTTGTACTTGTTCTGGAGTGACCTGAGTGCTTGTGTTATGTGGCGGATCCTGGCACCCAACAGGCAGCTAACAGTAACCTTTTCCTTGTTCAGCCTAGTGAGTGGGATGTCAGTGTGCCTGACTATAGAGTCACCTATTACTAGTGTGTTGGGTATGTTATTTTGCCTTAAGGGCTGTGATTGTGTGGCACACTGGTTTTGTGAAGTATGTGTTTCATGGTTTGTGTTGGGGGGGGTGGAGGTTGCTATGATTTCTGCTTTGGAGGTCTCTGTTGCTTCTGCAGATTTTTATTTAGAGCCTCCGAGTTTGTTTTTGTGTATTTATATGTGCTTTTTGCCAGTGCTGGTTTCATAAGTCTATGTGAGACTGGTGGAGTGATGCAAGTAATTCCCTTCTCCTCTTGACTGCCTGGTCCAGTCTTAGGTTGAGAGAGCTTAGCCTCCAGTTTGGCTATATAATTGCATCACTCGCATGTATTAGTGTTTGATGGAAGAAGGAGAAGGTTGTCCGTGTACATGAGGCAATTGTAGCATTGCCTCAAAATGCCCAGATTCACCAGTTGGACCAGAGAGTACACCTAAAACTGTCCTTTGGACATGCCTGGATAGGTACAGTGAACTGTTTTACTGATTAGCTGGTAAGGTCGAATAGAGAGCCTGGCCCTTCTCTACAGTATGTATAGGGGGAGGGTCTAGTGCTAAGGTTTATTAGTGCTTGCTATGAGTTTTGAGCAAGTGCCGGTATGAGAAGTGAATGGTTTGAGTGCTTAAGTTGAAGGTTTGTCTAGTTCGAAGGGAAAAATTGAAGAGGAGACTTTGTGGAGCCGGGAATACTTATACCCTAGCTAACCGGTACTGGCCGGTGTGAAAACCCGAGCAAGCGTGGTTTTTATAGCAGGGAAATGAAAGAGATAGAAATTAGCCCAAAATGGCCAATAAACTATTAATTTCTGGGCTGAAACCACTCCTCCAGGGACAGATAGGCTGCTCAAACCTCCCTCTTTCACAGTGAACAGAGAAACTTCCTTCTATCCAAGTAAGGTATGGGTAAACACAGAAACTTGTAACACAGACCTGAATTCAGCACTAACCTGAAACTGGACTATACAAGCTTAGAAAGGCAGGAAAACAAGTATATTTTTTTGGGGGGGTTTGTTTTTTTCAGAAAATAAAGCAGATACAATCAAAAAACACTTTAAATGCACAGAAATGGCTATCACACTTGAGTGTGTAGCCTACAACAGTTAAACGGGTAATTTAAACACAAAAACGACTTTGTTAAAGTGCAGGCAGTAAAATAATTACAATATGTAGCTGAAACAAGCTTTTTAAATCACAGAAACACTAGAAAATTGGTGTTTTAAGTGAAATTAGCTAAAGGCAGCAAGAAAATGCAGAAAAATGATACTTAATAACTCCAAAGTTTCTCTTTTGTCTCTCTGCCGCTGTTGAACTCTGCAGGGCACCAGGTAGGAGCTTGCTGAGCTGTATACTAGCACAAAAACCTTGCAAATGTGGGTTTTATAGCAGGGAAATGAAAGAGATAGAAATTAGCCCAAAATGGCTAATAAACTACTAATGTCTGGGCTGAAACCACTCCTCCAGGGACAGATAGGCTGCTCAAAGCTCCCTCTCTCACAGTGAACAGAGAAACTTCCTTCTATCCAAGTAAGGTATGGGCAAACACAGAAACTTGTAACACAGCCCTGAATTCAGCACTAACCTGAAAACTGGACTATACTAGCTTAGAAAGGTGGGAAAACAAATATATTTTTTGGGTTTTTTTTTCAGAAAATAAAGCAGATACAATCAAAAAAACTCTTTAAAGACACAGAAATGGCTATCACACTCTGTTGAGTAGAGCCACTGCAGTGATCCCAGGGTGAGTTTTCTATTTTCCATCCACTCATCAAGATTTCTCTTGAAGAGGGCCAGTGAGGTGCTCTGTTTGACAAGTATGGGAAGTCTATTCCATAGCATAGGTAGTCTCTGGGTTATGAACCTGTCCCTCCAGCATGTTCTGTTGATTGTGGTAAAGAAGTAGAGGTCTCTGGGGTGTGTGGTGCAGTGGGACTCGGATTTCTTTAGATGTAACATTTCTAACAGAGCTGGGTCAGACATGGCTTTGTAAGTCAAGCAGAGATCACCTCTAAGTAGGCGATATGAGACAGAGAATAGTTGGAGTTTTTTTAGTCTGTCCATATAGGACAAGTATTGATCTTTTTAACATTTAAACTGGAGCAAACTGCTTTCTATAATGTAACAAACAGTAACTACAGTTTACACAACACAGAGCGAAACTGCACACAGGTTTGACCTCAAATGCAATACCATCTTTTAAAAGCTGGGATTGCATTAGAGGTTGGGATCAACTTATCACACCCCCCAACACTTTTACCCTGGGCTGTTGCCCCTCTCACCGTGCCCTAGCTATGCTACTGAAAAGAGAAACTGGATAAGCAATTCATAAGGAAACAAAGGAAGGACATTTTCATACTTCAGGTAGATGGTAATTGTTGGAGGTGTGACTGGGAAGAAAGAGATAACTAGGAGCATAGGTTATGGGAGTGTAATGAGTTGGCAGACTTTAGAAATTCCCTAAAGAGTGCTCTGGCAGAAATACTGGGTGAGCAAATTGATTAACTAAGGAAATATTTTTTTTTGAGCTGGGATACAGGATCTGAACTGCCAATTAAATTTAATTCGGGTGACTATCAAAAAAAAAGCAATAACTAGAAAATGGAAATCACAGTCTAAACTAACTGTATTTGAAGTACTCAATATTGTAACAGAGATAAAATAACTGGAAGTAGGATATTCAGACAAGGGTAGGAGCAAATTACATAGAAAAATGGAAATTATGGGAACAGTGTAAGCAGAATAACATTTTGGAGGAGGACTAATGTTTAAGGGAAGGCAGGAATTGATCAATTTATATAATGTTGGATTGATGAAAATTATACAAAATATATGTGATGTATAATGTTTACAACTGGGAATTCATTAATATGCTTTGTTTTCTTTAATATAAATGCGTATTTGCCTATATCTTAAAGTAATAATACAAAAAAGGTATTAAAATGTTAAAGAATAGAGATCCCATTGCCAATAAAGTTCTGTACAGTTAAAGTTAATTTTTTCCCACTAGTAACATAAGGCTGGGCATTGGAAAGTCAATAATTTTAAACTGTGGTGTTAGAGAAATTTTGGAAATCAAGAAGATTGAATCAGTCAATACATAAGGAACTAAATCCAGACTGCTTCCTGGGAAGCCTGCTAGTACAACAAAAATTCAGATATTCTTGTAATAGAAGAGATACTGATGCTGAGGAAGATTGAATGCAAGAGAAGAAAAGGCAGCATGGACTAAGATGGATAGACAACATTATGAAAGTAATAAACCAGAATTTGCAAGAACTTAAAAGAAGTAGTTCTTGACAAACGGGGCACTATGCTACAGTTCTTCAGGTCATGATGAGTTGGATTCGACTAAATGACTAAACAACAGTAACTCTTCTGACAGTCTTGCACTTAAGAAGTCATGCTTAAGTTTCTATCGCTTCTTTGGTACTGTTACATTTTGGATATTGCTCAATGAGTGAGTTCCTTTAAACAGGAGATACTTCTTCTATACAGTGAGAGATTATTTTTTCCTCCATCATATAGTTAAATTCTTTGGTGTGGAACTATGTCTAATGCAGAGATGTATGTTGTTTTATCTAAAACTCAGTCTATCTAAACCCAGCATATCTGATTTAGGCTTGCATCTTTTTTGTCTGTTTGCATTAGCTTTGAGCCTCATCTGGGTCCACTGAAGTTTTCCCATTCACAACTAGATAATCCTAACCTCTAGTACTTCAAAGCTCCTTGAAACAAAGAGCTTGCCTCACATTCAAACCACCTCCAAAGTATTCCTCATGCTTTCCTCATCCAGACTTCATGCTGCTTTGATGTTACCCATTCTTGGATCCCAAACTTTCATTTTCATTATTCTTATATATACATACACCCCTCATTATCTTAATCTCCTAAAGAGATGTCCAATGAATGACATATTAAATCACAAACAACAACTGGCATTTTCCATACCTAGAAAACATCTATATGTATTTTAGTAGTAAATAGTCCACAACACAATAACATTACCATGCTGAAACATTCCCATGAAACCTTCACATTGGGAAACATAAACATTGATTGGAAATCTCTAAATAGCAGCAGCCCTAAAGACTATAAACTTATACGGCTTCAGCAAGACTAATAATACCCCCAAGTATTAAATAAAGCTGTAGATGTAGAACAAGTTATCCATTATCCTTGGTCCCCAGAGACCCAAGAACAATGATGAACGCCTCTCCTTTCCATTAACTCAGAAAAGCAGGTTATAGTACTCAGCAGTACTATTTACTTCCACAGTGTTTGAACATATAACAACTTTTTCTATTGAAACACACTGTTTTCTTTGTCATTAGCAAAACTGGTGTGATTAGGAGCTTCTAGAAAAGAAACATAGGATTTGTAAAGTAAATATGGAGTTGAGGTACACAAACCTTTACAGAGCAGTAACTGGAAACAATGGAACAAACTACACAGCAATTAACAGGTAATGGAAATGCCTTTATAAATTTAAGCAAGCCTTCATAACATTAGACTGTTAGACTCAGAGGCAGACATCACTATACTAATGGCTGTGTTGTTAAACTGACGACAGTACTTTTCTTAAGCACTGAACATCCTTTTTCTGTAGCTTATGAGCTGTAAGAGACAGATTAAACAGAGTTCACTCAGCCTGAAGTGAATTTATTCCTTTAGGAATTTTATTTCCTGAAGATGTTCACTGCTTACCACTAAGCTGTAAGGCTGGTAGGCAGACATTGCTCTTAACAGAGTGTGTTGGAAGCAAACTGCCCTCCATTCCTTAATCACTGCAGGCACTTTATCTGTAGCCTGTAAACTGTAAGGGGCAGTTTAAACTTAGGCAGCCAACCTGCTGTTTATTACTGTGAGAATGTGCATTTGCTGAAGATGGTTTTGTAAATCACAACTTTTTGTAGCCTTTTCCTGGTTCAGGATTATTTAACCACTGAAAGACTTTATTGCTCAGCATTAGAACATAAGCCTGAAAGAATCTCTATACAGAGTATTTTAAGGAAAGTGACTGCACTTATTTTTTAACTGCTATTTAGCAATGGAACATAAGCCCTAAAGGTAGATGCATCTTCTACAGAGTATTTTGGGGAAAGTGACTACACTTATATTTTAACTGCTGAATATACTGTACATACAGGCTGCAAACTGTAAAAAGGCTGTTTAATCCTATGGCAGCCCACCTATAGATTCCTTGGGAATGCATATTTGCTGAAGTTATATGCATTTTAACATTAGACTGTAAGCCAGAGAAGCAAATGCTGCTCTTCTAAAGAGCATTTTGAGAAACTTACTGTACTTTTTTGCAATTTCTGAAGAAGCTTAGTTTATGTATTTTGTTTGCCTACTTTCTTTTACAAAGTACTCTGCCTGCAAATATCAAGATAATCTGTCCTGTGACATTTAATGTTTATTAGCAATTAGCATGCTCATAAATGACATACACTAGTGGGTATGTCACTGTTCTCTATGAGGTCATTAAGTGTAAAATTATTGCATAACATATCATTTCACATGCAATACCGAGTAGCGTTAAGCCTTTTTTTGGGTTTTTTTTTTTGTTTTGTTTTTTTAATAAAGGTATACATTGTTTCTATATGTTGTTTGCCATCTAGACCTTCTAAACATCAAGTCTATCCCTATCAAACTTAAGAACTTTCTTTTTCTCATACTGGACATCCCCAGCACAAAGGCAATGGCTATCTGAAGAAGCCATCATGTAAATAGTCATGAAGGTGAGTTTTGCCCTTGACTATATTTCTGCTATGGCCTTAAACCCCTCCTTTTGGTGGAGGATGTGCAACACATATCACTACAGAGGCCATTACACATTTTCTGTGTGAGTGCATTCTTCTAATTGCCCATAATTGCTGGCTACCATGTCTGTGGCTTAGTGAGCAGAATACATACACACCCCAGGGCTGCTTTATCCTTTGACACGTCTCCTCCAAGGTGTTGTTGCCACTTACTTCCTGGACACATCCTCTCCCAACCACAAATGGCTTATCTCCCAGTGCCAGCTCTGACAGACATCTAAGTCACTAATCCAATTCAGATCAGCAGTGTCTATGGCTTCTATGCCATGAATATTATATGTGTGTTGCATTATCTTTATAAACCGATACAGCTAACTATTTTATAGCTAAACTACCACATGCTACATTCTTTTTATTAAAAAATAAACATATTTATGAGGTAATCATGCATTACATGAAATATGTATAGTACTAGTAGCAGTACTTCTGCACTAGTGTATTACTAATTACTTTACATAATAAAGAATCCTAAAGTTGACAGATAATTTTTTTCTACTTTTTCATCCTTGGAGTCAATATGCACTCTACTAAAACTGTATGAAGTGTCCATATCTCTGACTGTTTAATAATTCTTCCATATCTTGTTGTTCTGATCAGATTACTAGGCCTAGGTTATTTATAACCTTCTCTCACTTTCTATGACAGTTTAAGTTATTTAACTTCTTGATGAGATAATTCCCACTAATTGATTTCTCTTTGTAACTCTGGTTCCTAGCACAACTCTTGTATGTCTCTGTACTTTTGTACTGTCTCTGGTTGCAGCACTTCTTTACACTTAGATGAACTTCTCTTGAATATACATCTTCTTCTGTTCCTCCTGTACAACCTTTCAAGTTGTCCACGGACTGCAAATGATGCAGGTTCCATTGCTTTACTAATTACTTCTATATCAAGATGCTAACCTGACAAAACAACTGAATTCTGTTACTGATAATTTCTTGGAATGTGCGTCGTGTAGTACTTCCCTCTCTCTTTCTCTCTCTCTCTGTTGATCCTTGCCCAGCATTCCACTGACATTACTTTGATTCTCTATTGTCATCAAAAATATGATTAACCAATTTGCCCTTTAGCCTTCTTTCCAACCACAACTGAGCTGCTGAGTAGCTGGGCCTCTGCATTTAGAGTCCAAAACTGTGAGATACCATTCCCCACAGCTACTGACAATGCTTTTTTAACATATTCTTTACTACCCGAATGTTTTTTCATACCTGTCCATTAATGGCGGTAACATGGAATTATAATTATGTATTTAAACTCCCATTGCTCCTCAATCACTGACTCAAATTCTGCACCATTGTTTGATAGAACAATGTCATGTGTGCCTAGTTTGAAAAAAACAGACTTCAATGCACTTAACTCATGGGCTATTGTAATATCTGTCAGTTCCGCCATTACATAGAATAATAATACAACACAAGTATCATATTTGTGGCTTCCCTGCATTGAAACAAATATCTGCCCACTGAGCAACATAGTGTGGATGTTTTTCAATACCAAGCAGCCCTTGTTCTGTATCATTTAACATTTATAAACTAATGTGTTTATAGGTACTTGCTAGGCCAGATCTGTGAGGATCTTAAGAAACCTAATCTTATATTTCCATGTTAGTTTTTAGCCCTTACATTTTTCATATGAATAACCTAGACATGGACCAAATAAGGATATGTTGGGACATATACATGTCCCCTATCTATGAGGGTTAGGCATGCTAAACCATGGGGTGCATTTGCAGTTACCAAAACATTTCTCCACTTGCATTGTTATTGTGGTACATCATTCATATGTTACAGTTTTGTTCCACCTGTTCAATCTATACTAACATTCCTGGTATACAGATTAAATCTCTGGCTCTTTCCATACATTTCACTGTTCCAAAATGTGACTCACACATTCTCTCAAGCATCTATTCTCTCATTTGGTTTGGTACAGTAATCTTTTCAGCTGTGAGCACTGATGTCTTGTCACAACTTACTTCCTTGAATAAAAAATAGGACTGGATTTCTTTTCTGACTACTGATTCCTGTTCAGGGCAACCTCCCACTATAACCTTTTTAGTAACTGCATTTATAGGTTATTGTTGCTACCTCTCTCAAAGTATTTTTTTTGTTTTGTCATTAGTAACTACAGAACTACCTACAGAATCTAAAGTTCTTCTAGCAAATGTTCATTCAATTCTGCATAGTATACTGTACTCAACATATTAGCTATCTAGTGCCTTGCCAGGTTAGTTTTTCATTTCTAGGCCATAATTCTGTAGATTAGACATGCACTGCAAGCTCAGAGGAACCCTATTGGGATATGCGTTCAAGGGTTTGTGGATTGTTTATACTATTATACCGGCTTCAATGAGTTTGTTCAGAAAAGGCTTTACATTTGTGCC
The DNA here is from genome assembly GCF_019279795.1 of Protopterus annectens. Classification (NCBI taxonomy): domain Eukaryota; kingdom Metazoa; phylum Chordata; order Ceratodontiformes; family Protopteridae; genus Protopterus; species Protopterus annectens. Next base: position 833,702,643 of record NC_056746.1, read on the forward strand.
TTCACAGAGAATTCACTTAGTTGACATTATTAAAATTAAAACTTTTTGTTAGGAAATTGAACTTGAGCATTTGGTTTAATGAAAATCCAGTTAAGTGTGTTGAATCCCATCTTTAATTCATGTACTGATATTTTTGAAAGATTTTTGGGAATTAGATATCAGATCCTTAACAAAACAGTCTAATAAACTGAAATTTTTCTACAGTGAGTAAGGAAGAATCTGATCTTTTAAGAAATCTTATGCATAACCATAGTGTCACAATCATAAAACTGGATAAGAGAGGGGGGCTGTGTTGATATATGCAGGTGAATATTCTAATAACATAATGGATTTATTTTCCGATTTTGAATTTTAGGAGAAGTTTCGAGAAATAAAATTCAGATAGCTTACATTAATACTGACTCTTTTTTAAAAGGGACTTGTTACTACAGAACAACATTACAAAAGGACTTTATGAGTTTATGGTTGTAGCCAAACCAAGTATACCAGCTTTTATTTGGAATTTCTAAGGTATATAAAGATGTATTAAAACCTTCTTAGAACTACTGTACCCTCACAAGACCCTAAAACTGAACCCATGGCCACTTCTGTTGATCTGATAGGAGAATGAAATTTACTGGCAAAAAATGGGAAAGGAACCAATGTACTTGGAGCAGATATCGAGAGGGAACGATAATAGGGTAGGATGCAGATCAGAGACTGCGTTCCCTACCAGGGATTAGTATCAGAGTATAGGCAAAGAGAAAGTGATAGTGAACTGCTACGTGAAAGACAGTATCTGGTAGAGTTTTTGGCTATGTCTAGAATATAGGGCAGTGTTAAAAAATGATAATTAGAAGTACATATAAATATTATATGATAGCTATAAAAATCAATCAAAGGAGGTTAGAAAAGATTGTGAAGAGAGACTGGAAAGGTAATTCACAAAGAAACAATGGGAGGGCATCCTGCACTGCTCCCAAGTATACAACAAAGTCTATCAAGTTTGGATTTTTGCTTGAAAGTGTTTGCAGACTTCAAATAATTTTTCCTCAGGTAGTTAGCTAATGCTGGTGGCATGACAGGAAGGAGAACATTAACTAGGAGCATGTTTTTGCAGTGTAAAGAGTTGGAAGATTTTAAAAATTCCCTATAGAATAATTTGTCAGAAATGTTGGGGGGACAAATAGCTGCTGAAGTGCCTATCTATGAGTTGTCCATTGTAGCCATGTAATAACTATGGAGAACTTTGATGGACATGTGAATACATGGAGTGTCAGGCTAACCACCTGTATGTCACTTTTCCTGGGTCATGTGATCATGTTGCAAGGCAAGCCAATATCATGACTTCAAAGCATGATTATGCAGTGCTGTTCCCATCATGACCTTGTTGTTGAGTAATGCTCATCAAGCTACATCAGGCTAACTTCACTGTGATATTTACCTTTATAGCGTTGTGAATACCCCCATCTTGTTGTTTTGATGTTACTCACCAATTTATTTTTGTATCACTCTTTTATATATTTGCATCTGTCTAGCTGCAGTCTTATAGTTTATTTCATCATTAGACATTTTAAATCTCTTCATCATTTTATATAACCATGGCACTTTCTTCTCTACCACTTATGATTTTTTTTCTTTCTTTCTTTTTTTTTTTTATTCCCATTTCTTTTATTATTATATGCACCAGCACAGAGACCTGGGCTGACCACTCTGGCATGGCCTGTCATCTGCTCACAAGTGGTAGCAGCAGAAGCACCACCAGCACCATAAGAGGCACCTCGCACTTTGGGTCACACCTCTTGACCTAACTGCACCACCTGAGTTACAGACATACTAAGATCAATAAAAGAAATAGATTACAGAAAGTAAATATGACCCAAAACATTAAAAGTCTGATAAAACAAATGAACGCAGTAATCAAGACTATTCACTGAAATTCATATGCTATAACAGAAGTAAATAGGAAATATTACAGTGTTGCTAAATTAATAACAGATATATTCTTACCACAAAAACACAGGGCAATAAGGGAAATCAGGGGAAGAAATCAAATCCCATCATGGAAGTATCGAATACAGAAAACTATAAAGCAATTACAAATACAAAAATACTTTGAAAGATAAGACATGATAAAAGCAATGTGTAGTATCTGAACAGACTAACTCAGCCACTGGGGATGTACAAGCCACTGCATTTCTTTGTGCCGGTCCCATGCCCAGATAAATGGGAAGGGTTGCATCAGGAAGGGCATCTGGTGTAAAATTTTGCCAAATCATACATGCAGGCAACAGTACAGATATACATACAAGATCGGTCGAGGCCTGGGTTAACAACGACCGCCACCGGTACTGTTGGCCAACAGGGTGCTGGCGGAAATTGAGCTACTGTTGGCCGAAGGAGTAGAAGAGGGGGAAGGCATGCCCGAAGGCAGGTAAAGGCTAGGACTGTTATAGTGAGGGTCGGAACTTTGAATGTTGGCAGTATGACTGGTATGGGGAGAGAGCTAGCTGATATGATGGACAGAAGGAAGGTTGGTATATTGTGTGTGCAAAAGACCAGGTGGAAGGGGAGCAAGGCTAGGTGTATTGTAGGCGGGTTCAAATTGTTTTATCATTGTGTGGGTGGGAGGAGAAATGGTGTAGGGGTTATCCTGAAGGAGCAGTATGCCAAGAGTGTTTTGGAGGTGAAAAGAGTGATGGATAGAGTGATGTTTATGAAGCTGGAAATTGATGGTATAATGATGAATGTTGTTATTGCATATGCTCCACAAGTTGGGTATGCGATGGATGAGAAAGAAACATTTTGGAGTGAGTTGGATGAAGTGGTGATGACTGTACCCAAGGGTGAGAGACTGGTGATCGGAGCAGATTTCAATGGCCAGGCTGGTGAAGGGAACAGAAGGATGAGGAAGTGATGGGTAGGTATGGTGTTAAGCAAAGGAATGCAGAAGGTCAGATGGTAGTGGATTTTGCGAAAAGGTTGGACATGGCTGTGGTGAATACATATTTTAACAAGTGGGAGGAGCACAGGGTGACATACAAGAGTGGAGGAAGATGCACATAGGTGGATTATATCTTATGTAGAAGGGCCAGTCTGAAGGAGATTGGAGACTGTAAAGTGGTGACCGGGGAAAGTGTAGTTAGGCAGCATAGGATGGTGGTTTGTAGGATGACATTGTGATCAAGAAGAGGAGGAGGATTGTGAGGGCAGCACCAAGGATCAAATGGTGGAAATTAAAAAAGGGTAATTGTGAGGTGAAGTTCAGGGAAGAGTTAAGACAGGCACTGGGTGGCAGTGAAGAGTTACTGAATAGCTGGGTAACTACAGCAGAGGTGGTAAGGGAGATGGCTACAAAGGTGCTTGGTGTGACATCTGGACAAAGGAAGGAGAACAAGGAGACCTGATGGTGGAATGAGGAAGTACAGGAGAGTATACAGAGAAAGAGGTTGGTGAAGAAGAAGTGGGATTGTCAGAGAGATGAAGAAAGTAGACAGGAGTATAAGGAGATGAAGTGCATGGCAAAGAGAGAGGTGGCGAAGGCTAAGGATAAGGCATATGAAGAGTTGTATGAAAGGTTGGACACTAAGGAGGGAGAAAAGGACCTGTACCGATTGGCTAGACAGAGGGACCAAGCTAGGAAAGATGTCCAACAGGTAAGGATGATAAAGGACAGTGAGGGGAAACGTACTCACAAGCGAGGAGAGTGTTTTGAGCAGATGGAAAGAGTACTTTGAGGGGAAGATGAATGAAGAGAATAAGAGGGAGAGAAGGTTGGATGATGTGGGGATAGTGAATCATGAAGTGCAATGGATTACCAAGGAGGAAGTAAGGACAGCTATGAAGAGGATGAAGAACGGAAAGGCTGTTGGTCCAGATGACATACCAGTGGAAGCATGGAGGTGTTTAGGTGAAACGGCAGTGGAGTTTTTAACTAGATTGTTTAATGAAAACTTGGAAAGTGAGAGGATGCCTGAGGAATGGAGAAAAAGTGTTTTGGTACCGATTTTTACGAATAAGAGTGATGTGCAGAGCTGTAGTAACTACAGAGGGATTAAACTGATCAGTCACAGCATGAAGTTATGGGAAAGAGTAGTGGAAGCTAGGTTAAGAAGGGAGGTGATGATTAGTGATCAGCAGTATGGTTTCATGCCAGGAAAGAGCACTACAGATGCAATGTTTGCTGTGAGAGTGTTGATGGAGAAGTACAGAGAAGGTCAGAAGGAGTTGCATTGTGTTTTTGTGGACTTAAAGAAAGCATATGACAGGGTGGCTAGACAGGAGTTGTGGTATTGTATGAGAAAGTTGGCAGTGTCAGAGAAGTATGTAAGAGTGGTACAGGATATATACGAGGGTAGTGTGACAGAGGTGAGGTCTGCAGTGTGAGTGACGGATGCATTTAAGGTGGAGGTGGGATTACATCAAGGATCAGCTCTAAGACCTTTCTTATTTGCAATGGTGATGGACAGGTTGACAGACGAGATCAGACAGGAGTCCCCGTGGACTATGATGTTTGTAGATGGCATTGTGATCTGTAGTGAGAGTAGGGAATAGGTGGAGGTGACCCTAGAGAGGTGGAGATATGCTCTAGAGAGAAGAGGAATGAAGGTCAGCAGGACTAATACAGAGTATATGTGTGTGAATGAGAGGGAGGATACAGGAATGGTGAGGATGCAGGGAGTAGAGGTGGCGAAGGTGGATGAGTTTTAATACTTGGGATCAATAGTTCAGAGTAATGGTGAGTGTGGAAGAGAGGTGAAGAAGAGAGTACAGGCAGGGTGGAATGGGTGGAGAAGAGTGTCAGGAGTGATTTGTGACAGACGAGTACCAGTAAGAGTGAAAGGGAAGGTCTACAAGAGGGTAGTAAGACCAGCTATGTCATATGAGTTGGAGACAGTGGCATTGATAAAAAGGCAGGAGTCAGAGCTGGACATGGTAGAGTTAAAGATGTTAAGATTTGCACTGGGTGTGACGAAGGTGGACAGGATTAGGAATAAGTATATTAGAGGGTTAGCCCAGGTTGGAAGGTTTGGAGACAAAACCAGAGAGGCAGTATTACATTGGTTTGGACATGTGCCGAGGAGGGATGCAGAATATATTGGGAAAAAGATGCTAAGGATGAAGCTGCCAGGTAACAGGAAAAGAGGAAGGCCTAAGATAAGGTTTATGGATGTGGTGAGAGAGGACATGCAGGTGGTTGGTGTGACAGAACAAGATGCAGAGGACAGGAAGAAATGGAAACAGATGATCCACTGTGGTGATGCCTAACGGGAGCAGCCAAAAGAATAAGAAAGAGAAGTATCTGAACAGACCAGGATATTTCATGCACTATTAGAAATATTAAACTAAAATTATCAGCACAGGCAGAAACACTTAGAAGATAGGCAGATAAATATAAAGGAAAAATACAAAATAAGCAGTTCATTGATGACCCAAAAAAGTTTTATAGAAAATTGGGAAGCAAAGCAAAAGGAATAGAAACATCACCAAAAAAAGAAGAAACAGACACATTTTGGAAAAATATCTATGAAGACCATGTGGAACATAACAAAGATGCTGAAAGGACAGAAGAAGTAAAAGAAACAGTAAGAAGTTCAAATGTACAGGACATGAATTAGGATGAAGTAACGGCCAGATAAAATGAAAAACAAATTCAGAAAAGCTCCTAAATACAAAACCTGAGGCCCAGATGCAGCACCTAACTTCTGGCTAAAAGTATTAACATCTTTACATGAAGATTTAGTCCTCTGTAAGAACTACTTATATGTGCATACCGAGCAGACACCAACCTGGTTAACAACAATAAAAGCGATAATGCTCTTTAAAAGTGAACCTGCAAGCCATCCTGAAAACTACAGACCAATAACTTGACTTCCAAAGATGTGTAAAGCAGATCTTTTGCTGCTAAATAAAGTCATTATGGCAACTGAAAAAAGGGGAAGACTCTAAGTATGGCATGGATAGATTACAAAAAAGCATTTGACAGCACCCCACATTCATGGATAAAGGAGTACTTACAGATGTATACAATACATTATACATTGATCAGTTACATTATAGTGACCATGAAACAGTGGGAAAAACACTTTGCAATTAAGCCATGACAAAGAGCAAATTATTATCCCAGGGATAAAAATTCAAAGGGGGATATTCCACAGTGATTCTTTGTCACCATTGTTGTTTTGTCTTGTCCTTAACCCATTAGGCTCTTTACGTAACATTTTAGGTCTTTGTAAAATCTGGCTCCTAGAAAATAAACTTGCATAAAGCTTTCTCATCTGCTTTTTGTGGATGACTTAAAACTGTACAGTTCATCAGATGAGAAGTTGAAAGCACAATTTCAAGTGGTTAAAACTTTATCAGATGATATAAGAATAATATCTGGCCTTGATAAATGTGCAAACATAATGTTTAAAGAAATAAAGTTACAATACCAAGAAAATATCAATTTTAGGACAGGAATGTAATATATCAGAACTTGAGCAGGAAGGCGTACATAAATATTTGGAAACTGATGAAGGCTCTGCAATAAAACATGAACAAATGCGAATAAGACTAAATCTAACATTGAAAACAGGGTTGGCATTGAGGAATAAAGTACAAGCTATAAACTAATTTGCTCTTCCTCTTTTAACTTACAGTTTTGATGTGACTGATTGACCCCAAAAGGTATTGGATCAGTTGGACAAAAAACAAAAAAAAACTGTTTCACGCTTATCAATGATATATAAAAATCAGTGTATGCAAATATTATATATTCCACACTCTAAAGTAGATATAAGCCTCCTCAAAATTGATTACATGTATATATCTGCAGTCGTGAGACTGCATACATATCTGCTGACCTCTTCAAATCTACACATTTCACAACACAAGGAGACAAAGTCTAAGATACCGTCTGCTTAGTTTAGCAGAAGTATTCAGGTGGCAAGTGGGAATGGAAATCAAACCAGAAGCAGACAAAACTCAGACAACAACTGAATGCGCCAAAAAATAACAGAGAACTTAAGGAGAAGGATCAAATGAGAAGGAAAGAAATGTGGAAAAGCCATAAATATAGTGGCAAGTACAGATCTCTCAGAACAACCTCACGTTGATCATGATTTGATACAGGAATGGTTACGTCTGAAAGGTTAACAATGGCATCACAGGATAGTGGACTACATGCATGTTAGTTAAAAATTACATTGAATATCTATAAGAAACAGACAAATGTAGGTTTTGTAAAAAAGAATTGGAAACAGTCAAACATCGTGTTGCTGGGACTGGTATTTTTATGGCAGACGGCCTATACACTGAAAGGTACAATAATGTGGCAAGATTGTTCCATTGGGGATTGTGCAAACATTGCAATTTAAAAGTTGCTGAGAAGCACTGGAAATGTGAACCACAAAGCAGCATAGACAGTGATGAAGTGTGCATCACATGGGATCATCCAACAATTCAAAAAAACAGATGTGAGAAAACCAGCTATAGTAGGCCATGAAAAAAATACAAAAGTAGCATTAATCATAGAAACTGCTACACCTAGCGATTACACTGTCTCACATGTAGAGAGACAAACATACCTCTCAACTGTACAGATTTTCTCAGAATGTCCAGATTTTTGCCTCATATTTTGGTCTGTTTTTCCTAAAATTGTGGTTTTCTGGCAAATTAGTGACCTCATCAAAGACTGAAGTTAAAAAATAATGACAGACATTTGAGTTTTAGAGTTCATATCCTTTAGAAAATTCATGCTAATGCAAAATCTGTTATTCTATTGACTTTCTAAGTTTGCAAGAGCAATATTTAAAAATTGCCCCTATTTTGGGGCCTTTGTCCAACTTTTATTCATGGTTTTGCCAGATTTCTTGCTCTAAGAGGTTGAGAGGTATGGACATAAAGTCATAAAATATCAAGATTTGCAGGCGTAAATGAGAGCAATGTGGAAGAAAGATACTCAGACAGTTGCAATAGTAGAGAACGTAATGCATCATGAAAAAGAATTTACAGTCAGATTTAGATACACTACCATTACATGTAACTCCATACGAATTGCAGAAGCAGTCGATTCTGAGCACATGGCTGGTGCTGCAAAGGGCACTTTTGGCTAACATCAAAAATTGAAACAATACAAATTTCATGAACTTTAATCATACCCACACTCAGGAATGGGGTCCATTCCCATTGTGGCATTAGAAACCCAAAAGACCTGGAGAAATTAAACTGAAATAGGTTCATAGGTTCATAGGCTGATACTAGGCTATCGACCCTAGGGTCTATACAAGCCTAGCCATAACAATTCCCTGGCTATTTCTTCCCACACTATTTACTTCCCTGGTCACCTGTCTAGCAGGGCAACTGAAATGATCCCTGTGGTGAATTTCCTTTCTCCCATCCAATCGTCAAGGTTCCTTTTGAAGACGGCCAAGGAGGTGCTCTGCTTGACATGTATGGGCAGTCTATCCCAGAGTCTGGGGAGTCTCTGGGTCAGGAACCTATCCCTACAGCATGTTTTGTTTATTGTGATGACAAGGTTTAGATCCCTGGAGCGAGTGGCTCTGAGGGATTGGGATTTCTTTAAGTGTAGCATATCCAACAGCTCTGGGTTTGACATGGCCTTGTATGTTAAGCAGAGATCGCCTCTGAGTAGACGATATGTGATAGAGTATAGCTGGAGTTTTTTAAGGCAGTCAGCATTGGGCATCTGCTTTAGGCCTGTGATTCTTTTAGTGAGGTATTTCTGCAGCCTTTCCAGCTGCTGCAGATGTCTTGTGAGGTAAATATCAAATGGGGCATTGTACTCTGTAATGGGTCGAATGAGGGATGAGTACAGTGGGACAATGACCTCCTTTTTTCTGGATGAAAAGCCCTTAGTGATGAGGTGTGCCACATAGAAGGATTTTCTGACTGTTGTGGCGATGTGGTTATCGAAGGTGAGACCACTGTCCACCTGTGTCCCTAAGTCTCTCATCACACTTTCAGTGTTTAGTGTACTGCCACCTATGTGGTAATTCATGGGTACATGGTTTTTCCCAAAGGGGATAACTATACATTTCTTGGCATTAAGCTTGAGCCCATGGCTCTGGCACCAAGCATCTGTTTCTGTAAGGCCCTTCTGTAGAATATCCTCATCATTTGGGGATTCAATAATAGCTCCCAGTTTGCAGTCATCTGTGAACTTTGTTAGCCAGAGTCCCTTAGTGTTGGTCTGTACTTCAGAGAAGTAGATGCCAAACAAGAGCGGTCCCAGGACTGAACCCTGAGGTACTCCACTTGTCACTTGTCTGGAGCTAGATTTGGAGTCAGCTACTTTGACAGTCTGAGTTCTGTCAGTAAGCCATTTGGCATCCCACTGAGTGAAGTAGGGATTTATGGCCAGCTTAGTAAGTTTATCTATGATTCCAGAGTGGGGGATGGTGTCGAGGGCCTTGGCGAGGTCCAGATAGGCTGTTTGGACCACCTTAACCTCGTCCACAGCTCTGGAGACTGATCTGAAGAAGTCAATCGGGTTCAGGAGACAAGATCGTCCCTTCATGAACCCAAACTGGTTGGTGTCCAGTGTTTGAAGGTTGCCAATGTCTTTGTTTATAACTTCCATGATAATGTGCCTTTGCAGATCAGGCTAGTCAGACTGATGGGACATGCAGATTAATATTTTGGAGGAAGAGTTAGGCTTAAGGGAAAGCAGGAATTGAGCATTTTGTGTAATGTTGTATTGAAGATAATTATATAAAAGCATGTATGTGATGTATGTCTGTAACTGCAAACATATAATGGTTTGTTTTCTTTTATATAAATATATATTTGTCTATGTTTTAAGTGATAATTCAGTGAAGGTTTTTAAAAATTATTACTATCCAGAAAAAATGCCCAGAACTAAAAAATATCCTATTGCTCTACTCCCTACAAGGGAGCGCTGGTCTCACTAAAATTGTTATTAATCACAAATAAGTCAAACAATTCAACAAGAAACTTGTACTCCTGTTATGTCTCTAAGCTCCGAAAGGCTACCCTTCACAAATAAAAATAACTGAAAAATTCCCTAGACTTTAAAACTATTTATCTTAACAATTTAATTTTCATCTTTTCCTTCTTCAGGATATTTCCAGTACTTCCTACTAACTTTCTCTATGTAACACTCAAAGGACACTATAGCAATGCATCTAGACTACGTAAACTCCATGTTAATAGACACTTCATACAGCTCATTAATACAATTAGTACTTACTGTATATTTTTGGAATGTAACAAATATTTTGGAATGTAGCAAATGTTTTTCTTGAAACTGTAATTATGATTATAAATGTAATTTTTGATGGAACTTTACTCCCTGGGCTTTCACTGAAAATGGATTCTGCCGAGTAGGACTTTCCCGGTCAACAAAGACAAATAAATGAATAAATAAATCAAGCAGAGAAAAACATCAGGTCAATACAACTATGTCCCCACTCACTAGTCACAGATCTTATGACCTGTTGAATTGGTAAAAGAAAAATAAAATTACAGTTTTTTACATTAAACATGAATTCAGCACCAAGACAGTCATCAACCAAATAGAAGTGAACCTCCACAAGAATGCCAATTTGTATTATACTAACTTACCCTTAATTTCTCTATTAACTGGCTAAAACGTCTGTAAATATCATCACCATATAACTTGTTTCTATTCTTCACCAATATTTTCATAGTATGTCTAATTTGGCATAATTAATTAAACTGTATATACTTTGCATTATTTTTGAAGACTGTAAAATTATTGTTCTCAAAATGTTTTGTAATAATTTGGAGCTTTTCTCCCAGGGCCTCTGCTGAAAATGGGCACCCACCCAATTGGACTTTACTTTCCAAGCAATTAAATGTCAATAAATAAATACATATAGAACAAATGTGGAGAATTCTCAAGAGTAAAACTGCAACTTTGATGGTAAGTACCATTAACTCATCAGTTACACTCCCAACAATAGGAACAGAATATCTAAAGCATAAAAGAACTTCCAAACAAGAAAAGTTGGTTATATACAATGTTGAAGAGGTATAAAAGGTCTAATGATGAAATAAGACATCAGTTATAGCTACAAATGAATAAGAGAGAGCTACAAAAAAATTTGGTCAGAAACACCAAAACAACAAGATGGGGTATTCACAAAGAAGCACAATGTGACTGTATAGAAGTAAATATCACAATGAAGTTAGAGTGACGGGGCTCAATGGAGATTAGGCCTGCATGATTACAGCACTATATAATGACTCTTATTAGTCATGATATTGGCTTACCTTGCATCATGATCACATGACTCAGGGAAAGCAGCATATAGGTCGTTTGCCCAACTGTGTGTATTCACATGGGCATCAAAGCACCCCATAGCTATTATATGGTCACAGCAGAAAACTCATAAAACAGCACCTCAGCAAAGTGACAACTGATTTTATTATTTATCATAGGAACATAGAAGGTTACCAGGCTAACAGCCCTAGAGCCTTTTTAAGTCTAGCCATTCATGCCCCAATTTTCCCAATTATCAATGCCCATGGGGCAGAACAGCTATGGTATATATCTATGCCTTAGGCCATCTAAACCCCTCCATCCATAAGTGCCAGAGGTGAAAAGCCAGAGTTATATTTGTGATTTCCCATTCATTGATCCAAACTGCATTTGAATAGGCTTGGGAAGAGCTCTGTTTCACATGAATGAGGCGTCTGCTCCAGAGAAGAGTTCATCTCTGAGACTCATAACTGTCCCTCCAACATGTTTTGTTTATATCACAGACAAGGTTTAGATCCTTAGATCAGGTAATTCTATTGCTGTTTGTTTTCAGAATGTGTACCAGATCCATCAAGACTGGATCAGAGAATCCCTTGTAGGTTACAAATAGATTGCCCTTCAGTAGTCTGTTAGAGACTGATTACAGGGATAGGGCTTTGAGGTGGTACACATAGGACATATTATTTACACCATGTATTCGTTCAGTGAGGAACCTCTGTAGCAGCTCCAGCTCTTGCACATGCCTGGTTAGTACCCGCTAAAGAGTGCACTGTACTCTACTGGTCTAATGAAGGTCAAGTATAATGGGACTATAATCTCCTTCTTCTCTTATTCTGTGCATATATAATTTGGACAAATGGATGATAAATAGAAAATTCACCCTGGCTAAGCAACACTCTCCTGAATTGGGAAAACATGTAAATGTCCAAACATATCCCTGTTCAGCCATCTCTGGATTATTTGTAAACAAAACAAAAGGACTAAAAACTGCCATGGGAATGTTAGGATATGCTTCTTAAGATCCTCACAGATCACTAGCCTAGTAAGTGCTATGAATCCATTATTTAGAAATGATCATTCTACAACACCTTATTAACATAATAACTACACTGTGAGCATATTTTAGCACAATAAAACCATGGTCACCATCTTATGAGGGACCACACTGCAGCAAGTAATTTAGAAAGTCTAATTATAGAGGATATGAGAGTGTACTCTCATACAGTTAAACTGAGAGCAGATAGGGCAGCAAGTAATGGATCTCATGAATCTAGTAATCACACAAGTGTGAATGGAGGCAAATGATGATGCCACACAGCAGTGAAGCATGTTGATAACACTGCACAAAACATGACAGGAAATTGACTGGGCACATAAGTGACAGGGGGCAGTCCATTTGGGGAGGGCTTAGCCTTACAGAGCATAGGCAAGACATTCAGACTCAGTCTCGGTCTTGCTGTGTAGGTGATGCCAAACATACTGAAAATCTGCACTCTATTAGTGTACAGTTCTGTAGCTATTATAAAGGTGTTGGGGAAGCATAGAGGCAACTGCTGAATGGCATAAACAGCCATCCATACACACACGATCTGATCCACACTTGTAATCCACAAGTATATGTGATCCAGAATGGGCCCAAATGAATGGCAATGATTGGGGAAGTTCACCACATAAGAGATGTAAGTACTATTACAGGTCCTACACAAATATAACATGCATAACCTTGAGAATGGGCCAGGTGTGGCAGGGGCTACTGCTGCAGGTCATCAGTGCAATAAGAAGCCATTACAGGACAACAGTACAAGTTTGTCACAGGATCATCAATATGTTACTGCACCCCAGAAACAAGGCACAGGAAGTCACTTGACAGACTAAACGCTGGGGTGGATCACTAATAAAGAAGCATCTCACAGAGATAGAGGAATTCCTTGCATCCCTCTCTGAGGAAACTAAGAGAGCCATCATAGTTGGTGGTGTCTTGGGTGTGGGAACTGGGCTGGTAATAAGTGACTCAGTATCTGTTTGAGATGCTCTAGTTTAGTAATAGCAGGTACTATTACTGTAGAGCAATGACTTTTACAAGTGAATGCTTTACTTAGACAAACATATCTGTATTTATGTCATCTACACACCTTGGAGTTGCAGCAACACTAACTATCAAAGCCTATGTGCAATCAATCTCTCAGCTTCAGCAATCACATAGAAATAAAATAAATAAATAGTCAGAAATAAAAAAAGCCTCTCCTTTTCTCTCTCCTGCCAAAAGGTCAGCTGTTAGAAAACTTGTCCTTCTAGCCCAGCTTAAGTATTGTCTTCCCAGCCTCCAAACATAACTCCTCCATACTCAAAATCTAATTCAATTTGCAGATTCATCACTAACTCCCCTTCTCAAAAACACAATTACTTTACAATTATAAAAGCAGAATAGCTTCCCCTTAAACAAAGATCCAGCATTCTACTTGGTACCAAGCTCTTTATGCTGCTGTGCCTTGAAACTTTTGCCCACTCTCCATCAAACTTCATGAAACATGACATGAAACTCTTCTTACAACTTATGTAACCTATCACAATCTACTCCCTGTCTCTCTCCACCAAGATCCACCATCCATAAAAAAAGGTAACAACCAAAAAAATTGAACTCCAATATTTCAAAAATACCATCCAGTCTACAAACATGCCTTCTCCATACTTGTTCCCTGTCTTTGGCAGTCCATCCCCAGTCCCTCAGAGAAAAACTCTGGATTAACCAACTTTAGAAGGGATCTTACCCACCTTCAACTACAAGCTAAGTGCCCCTGCCTACATAAAAAGCACATCAACTAAAACTCTCATTCTTATGCAACCATTTCCACATCTTCTTGCCCACTAACTCCATCCATCCATCCATCCATCCATCCATCCATCCATCCATCCATCCATCCATCTATCCTCTACCTCTTTTTCTCATTTTTGCACATGGGGCTGGGGTGTCACTTCAACAGTGACAATCATCTCGAGCCAAGGTTTACACTGCCGGGTGGCTAGCCATCTCTCTTCATTTCTTTTCATTTTTCTGTGGACTCTCCATGTTTAACAAATCTACCAGGACACTATTTTACTGGTTTTCAAATAGCTCTCATCTGTTAGGCTTAACTTTTTATACAAAACATGTATGTAATGTATATTTATTATTATTGTATTTTCTAACTGCATTCTCTTTATATTTACTATGTTTATAGTACTTCTTTTGAATATTTTGTTTCACCTGGGCTGTGCTGGAAAATGGTCATTAATGATCAGAACACTACCTGGTAAACAAATATAAATATGATGCATCATTGCCACTGGTATGACATCTGTATGCATCCACAGGTCCCAGTGGGAGATGATCCAGCACAACAGGCTGGACATAAAGTCAGATGGTCACTGATGGCTGAAAATGACAGAATGATGGAACAGTCTAATGACACAGTGACAGTGTCAGCAATGTAACACTGGAGGCACATTCAATATCATCCACAGCTGAAGTGACTATAGAGGGGCAATAAAAACCTTCAACAGCACCTGCATTCTTTGAAGGTCATCTTCTCCATGTCGACCTCACCTGTACTACACAGGTGTCACAAATACAGATGGAGGCAGAGGGCCTTATACTCCAAGGTACACACACCCAGCATAAAGGATAGGTGAGTAGGTGGTCATCATGAGTAGCACGCTTCCAGATGTTTCCTAGACTTGGATGTTACCACTGGCATCTATCAGTGGATGCGCAGTTAAGTGATCAAAGCAATGACAACCAGTACCCCCACCATGTCAAAAATGCTGAGTGTGCTATGTGGCTTGCATGAAGTCCTGCAACTGCTGCAAGGACATTCTGTACTGCATGCAGAGTGACATATCTCATAGACACTGGGAGCAGACATGCCTACTGAGCATGTGGATGACCCATTTGGCAGTCACTGGTGCTTTAATACAAATGCAAATGTAGGTAACCAGCCAACAAGGTCATGCTAAGGGACAGCTGCACACTGCATAACTGCACATCAGGCTCACAGATGGTGCATACTGCTCTGGTGATGTTTTCACTGTACATACTGTGCAAACATGTTCCATTGACTCAGCCAATCAGGGCCCCACATTTCAATGTCATCGTGCTTCCATGAAGCCCTACTGTGAGTAATGACATCCTGTGCTCATTCTGGGGTGATGTATGCCAACATTCCACTGGAACATCAAAGAAGGGGCCATGACGGTATTCTTGTACATGTTGCCAACATGATAAACCATCCCTTGGACTGAAAGCCTCCTGTCCTCATACTGTGAATCCAGATACTGCACTCAACTAGGGATCTGCCCATGGAAGTTCCACTAACATTTGATGCCTCCGACCTCCACTCCATGTACATGACTACAGCATCCACCACCCATGACCCTCCATCTGTGCTAGCTCTGATTTCCTCATTAATGTATCCCACGCCATCTGTGCAAATGATGATGACTGTGGCCTGCCCATCCCTCTTGTCTGCATAGGTGTGATAATGTATAATACACAATGTGTCCTGGTTGTGGAGGTGATGGTATATCAGCTGCTGATGCAATCTTTTGTGATAAAGTGAGTAGCAACATGCAGCATCATAGGCACTGACTCCCAATATGAACACTAACACCTGCTGACCAGCAATAGCAGACACCACTCCTCATACTTTAGAAAGAGTGGTATATCTGTACTCTGAAAAATTATCATGTTCAGACAAGCTGAACACTTCAGACCATCACCCTAATTTTATACATTTATGAATCATGCCACCATGTTTGATTTCATCATTTGCATATGCAATGCTCTCATTAGAATCTTCACATTCATTTTCACATTATAATGTGGTTATTTCCAAGGAATGCATACTGCACTATTTTCTCACTAGCACAATCACATGTAGAGCATCGCTAAATTCTTCACTTCCTTCGCATATCTACTCACCACAATATCTTTGTGTTTGTTTCTGACTAACCTCTAATATTTGTTCTAATTATATGAAACGGTCTAATGATCATGTAGGAACTTCCATCTTAAATTACTGCAAATGGAGTGGTAACATATTAACTAATAATGTTGCAGACAAAATCTCCAAAACTTTCAGAATAACTTTTGCAAAAGTAATTCTGTGCATCAGAACTTAAGCCTTCCAGACTAATAAACCAATATGAAAACATAAACCAGTATAAAAATCAAAATAAGCAGTGATTTCCAAAAATTCATACCTGAGATAACAATGAGGCCACTGGGCTGCTGAAGAGCACAAAAGTAAAATAAAAAGAGCTAGTATAGGAGATTATCTTAATAACACGTACTGAATCTAATGAGTAAAACCCTAAGATAACCCCAGCTTAAAATGTATGCAGTGCCCGCAGACTGCTTAAAATGAAGGAGAAACCCATTTTCAAGAAAAAAGGAAAACAAATACAAGATCAGGAACAATACAGCATTATGTTTACTTTCATGTGTAGGCAAGTAGGTGGAATATTATGCCACATAACTCTTGACTGCCCAGAAATCTGACTGTACATATTTTAGCTTAATAGTTTTGATCCATGACTTATAACAATGGAGTTTTTTTTTGTAAAATAATTCAGGAGTGAAGTCCCTAAATAAGGACATACATTAGAGCTTTAGACTTCATATCCTTCAGAAAACATATGTTAATGGAAAATCTGTTGATAAACTCTATCAGTTTTCTAAGCTTATAAATACAATAATTAAAAATTGTCCCTGAATTTGGGCCCCCCCTCATTATTTTTGGCTTACCCAGAATGTTTGCACTGAGAGGTTAAGAAGTATGTTCTAACATTAAAAGTATATTGTCAAAGTGTCAAACACCAGTCATGTAGATATATACCAAATCTACAACATGGATTCAATAACAAAAAAGTCCTGCAAAATATGTAAGTATTACTTCACCAAAAATATTATTAAAAAAACATATTAAAAAGTGCAGGATGAGATAATTTTCTTAAATTTCAGCAGAGGCTTTGATAAAATAAATCATAAACTATCAGAAATAATGGAGATTTTAAAATAATCATGCCATCTGATAGAATGGTTAGAGAACTATTTAAAAATGAATCTTGACTGTATAGCTACATAATAACGAAGGAGAAGAATTACCCAACCATAAATTGGAAAAACTACTCATGCCAGAGCACAAATGTCCAGAGATTCCTCGATTTTATCAATGCAAATGCCTTGGAACAGCTAGTCAATCCCCCCACAAGAGGTGATAATATCTTGGACTTGGTATTAACCAACAAGAGTAACCACTGCAGCACCCCTACAGTATCATCCTCCTTGGTAAGATCCAACCATAAAACGGTCACTTTTGAAGTCACCATCTCCCCTGACCTCCCTCTAGCTAGGGTCAAACAAAAAAAAAACTCCAAAGCTGATTACAACCTCTTGAGGGATGGTATAGACAGCTTCACAGCCCCCCCCCCCACACACACACACACACTGTTGGAAATGGCACTAATGTCCAAATCTACACCAAAATACTATAGAAGCATTTATATAGCTGCATGGAATCAGGAATACCTGACAGGACAAAATCATCCTCCTCAAGGAAGAGTAAACCTGTCTGGTGGACATCTGCAATAAATAAACTATATAACAAAAGGGAAAAAAAATTGCTGTCCAGGACGAAGAAGGAGCAGGTGCCCAATTGGAAGCAATATCTCCTTAGCCTGAATAAGCAAATAACAGCACTAGTGAAATCCTCTAAAGCCAACTTTGAGTCCAAACTGGCCACATCTACTAGAGACAATCATAAGGCCTTCTTTACATATGTCCGCAATCTCAAAGGAAGCACCCAGATCTGTTCAGAACTGGTGGTCAAGAACACCACATACACAAATGCTGTAGATATAGCCAATCTACTGGCTGACAGAGTCAGTGAAAACTTCTCCCCTCTGTCCCCCATCAGTAAATCAGGACATCCCCAGTACCTACTCCCACCCCTTATCTCTAGGGGGCAGGTCATCACTGCCCTCTCAAAGGCACAAAATACAGCCTCCATGGGACCCGATAACATCCCAGGCTGCATCCTACATGAACTCAGGCATGAACTTGCAGCACCATTAGGCACCCTATTCAACTAAAGTCTGAGTACCAGATATGTCTCAGCCAAGTGGAGGACAGCCACTGTCATTCGTTTACACAAAGGTGAAGCGTCACTGATCTGGGAAATTATTGACCAATCAGCCTTACTGACCTGATCTGCAAGGCCATGGAATGGATTATCATGGACCTCAACAACAGGGACATTGGCAACCTCCAAACACTTGACTCCACACAGTTTGGCTTTGTCAAGGGGAGGTAATTTCTATTAAATCTGGTCAACTTTTTGAGACAGTCACCAAAGCCATGGACGAAGGGAAGAAGGTGCACACTGCCTACCTTTACCTGGCCAAAGTCTTCGACACTATTTCCCACTCAGGCATAAT
The DNA here is from genome assembly GCF_019279795.1 of Protopterus annectens. NCBI lineage: Eukaryota > Metazoa > Chordata > Ceratodontiformes > Protopteridae > Protopterus > Protopterus annectens. The sequence continues at coordinate 833,721,343 of NC_056746.1, forward strand.
AGAAAAACTCTCTCAACTAGGCATCAATCCATATGTTACCAGATGGGTAGCAAACTGGTTCACTGATAGAACCCACCTAATGAAAATTGGGGAAGTCACCTCAAGCAGCAGACCTGTAACAAGTGGTGTACCCCAGGGATCAGACTTCTCTGAGGTGCAGGCCAAAACCAGTGGGCTATGGCTGACCAAGTTTGCAGATGACTGCAAGCTGGGTGAAGTCATCAGTTCCCCAAATGATGTGGACGTCCTCAAAGAGGGTCTCAGACAAACAAATGACTGGTGCCAGAAACATGGCCTCAAGTTGAATGTCAAAAAATGCATCATCATCCCCTTTGGGGAGAGTGATGCCCCCACATATTATCACATTAATAACAACGTCCTAAGTACACAATCACTAGTGAGGGATATGGGCACCCAGGTTGATAGCAACCTGAATTTTGACCACCATGTTGCTTCCATTGAACGGAAAGCTTTCTATATGGCCCAACTCATAAGTAAGGGTATCTCATCCAGGGGAAAAGAGGTCATAATATCCCTGTATTCTTCCTTATAAGGCCACTTATTGAGCAGACTGCCCCTTTGGCATGTACCTCGCAAAGCATATGCAGCAGCTGGAGAGACTACAGAGGTTCCTCACCAGGAGAATCCAGGGCCTCAAAGATCTACCCTACACAGATAGGCTAAAAGCCCTGTCCCTCTACTCAGTTTCATACAGACTCCTCAGAAGTGACCTATATCTGGCATACAAAGCAATCTCAGACCCTGCCTTGATGGGACTGCTACATATCCGCAAGTCAAGTTCCACTCGAGCAACCATATGCACAACCTCAGCCTGGTCTGTGATATCAACAGGACTTGTTGGGGGGACAGATTTGTGTCCCAGAGACTCCCCCATCTGTGGAACAGACTTACTCTCCATGTCAATCAGAGTAACTCGTTATCCTTTTTTAAGTGCAATCTGGATAACTGGATGGGAAAGAGAAAATACACCTCTGGGATTCCACCTGTGTCCCTGCTGGACAGGGGCTTTGGGTGCTGACTTCTCTAAACATAGGCTAAACTCTTGGCTCCTCAGGGCCAGTAGCCTAGTAGCCTCCTATGATCCTATAATAAGACTATCTCCTCATCATAGGAGGTATATATACGCGCACACACACACACACACACACACACACACACACGCACACACACACACACACACACACACACACACACACACACACACACACACACACACACACACACACACACACACACACACACACACACACACACACACACACACACACACACACACAATACCACATGGCATGGCAGTTTCTAATCATGAAAAGTATACAGATGACACTAAAAAAGCATCAACAAAAAAAAATCAGCTTGTATTAAATCAGACCAAATTGGAGATACACATGCAATGATGGGCACCGCATACATTAAGTTAATGAATGACACTCAGGATTACATTCCCAAAGTCCCACAAATCAAAGATTAAAACTCACAAACACATGCAGTTAATGTAACAATGAATCATATTGCTGGATCTGCACAAACAGAGCACAAGGGAAGTGATATAAGAGTTCCCAACACACAGACAGGCTTTTATATACACAGCAGAAATGCAGATGGCAGTGGAAACCATGGGCAAGGATGAACCATGCAAGAAAGCACAGTATGCTGGCATACTGCATACTTTATACACAGCCAGCCTGCCAAACAAGAGTCACTGAAGGATAACTGGAGTACACAAGGATGGCCACAGAATACAAAGGTGCCATACTGACTATGGTACCACTGAAGGGCAGCATTCCAGCACCCCAAGTGTTATAGTGCATATAGAGTGCTGTTGGAATGCCTAGGCAGCCTGATGCATACTTAGTTACAAGCACCTCCTTTTGAGAAAATGTCAATAATTTTAAAACAGTTTAAGTGAAATAAACTCAATTTTTAAGTCAGAAAAGGTTTGTAAAGGTGTTGTGATTCCTTCGGCAACACCTGGATTTTATCAACTTTGGTGAATTTATGAGAAATTCAAAATCTGAAGTTGATATTGTGAAAAGGATGTTTTCCGTTACTGCCATCATAACATGCTTGTAGTTAAACACATTTACAACCTAAAAGTAAGCAGTTTAGTGGTAATTTTGCATAAAATCAGAAACAGCTAGGAATCATTGATGACTGCCTCTTCTCTAACCAAAAGCAAACAGGAATACAAATCTGAAAATAACACCTCGTATGATAACCAGAAGGAGGCTTCACCAATGAAATAGCATCCACTCAGTTTATTAGCCACTTACATACATAATGAACCCACCATACTTAAATAGTTACATCCTAATTACATCCAATTATAAAACAATTATTCAATTAATCAAATGAAATTCATTAAGCATCTCTGTTAATGTCCTTTGTTAACATACACCCTCCTATTTTTTAGAAAGCATTTTATATTCGCTGTGTCATTGAGCCCTGGGGGTTTATCAGCTACCAGTTTAATTTGCCAATAAGCCTCTTGTTGTTCAAGAAAGTTTGTTAAGTCCCCACTTCTTAAATCAATCTGTCCCTTTTCAATAACTGAGAAAAGAAACTTTTTATAGTTGGAACATTTTAAAGTATCCTTGTACAAGGGACTTTTCATATCTTTCTTTTTAATGTAATTAAATTACACCTTCCATTCAAAGTAATAGTATATAAGGTATTTGATAATTTATTACAGAAAAGTAATATTAAAGAGGAGATGGTTAATCAAGTTCCCCCAGTAAACCACCAGGAATATTCAAAATGTGGACAGTGTAATATTTGTCTTTTCATTAATAATTTTGTTTGATTCATTCTATTATGTTATCAAATCCCTTTTATAATATTACTTTGAATGGAAGGTATAATTGTTCAACGAAGGGGGCGGTTTATATTTACTTATGTTCAGGCTGTACAGCTTTTTATATTGGAATGACTACTAGGAGGTTGTTTGAAAGAATAAAAGAACATCAATATTCCATTAAAAAGAAGGACATTAACAGATATGCTTAATGAATTTCATTGGACTAATTGAATAATTGTTTTATAATTGGATGTAATTAGGATTTAACTATTTAAGTATGGTGGATTCATTATGTATTTGTATTCTGATGAAGTCTTTTTGACGAAGGCAGCTAATAAACTGAGTGGACACTGTTTCAGTGGTGAAGTTTCCTTGCTGGTTATCATACGAGGTGCTGTTATTTTCATTGCTGGAATTTCCTCGTGGTTGGTTTTTAGGTTCATAGGTTCATGCTAGGCTATCTGCTCTAGGACATTTATAAGCCTAGCCAGAGTGTGTTTGGCTTTCGCCACCCATTTTAAATTAATTTTGCTATGCCCTTTTTTGAGGTTAGTATACTGTGCCTCCATCTAACAGTGACACAGAAGTGATACCCGGGGTAAACCTACGATCTACCATCCACTCATCAAGATTCCTCTTGAAGAGAGTCAATGAGGGACTCTGCCTAACCTGGACTGGGATTTTATTCCAGAGTGAAGGGAGCCTCTGGGTTATGAATCTGTCCCTCCAGCATGTCCTATTTATTTCAGTGCTGAGGTTCAAGTCTCTCGAGCATGTAGCTCGATGGGATTTGGATTTTCTGAGGTGCAGCATGTCCATTAATTCCGGGTTGGACATGGCTTTATACGTCAGGCACAGATCGCCTCTGAGCAGGCAGTATGCCACTGTGTAGAGCTGGAGTTTCTTTAACCGGGCAGCATATGGCATCTGTTTGAGCTCTTTGATCCTCTTGGTGAGGTACTGTTGGGGTCTTTCCAATTGCTGCAGGTGTCTGGTAAGGTACATCCCAAAAGGGGCATTGTACTCAATTATGGGCCTGATGAGGGATGAGTAAAGAGGCACGATGACCTCCCCTGATCTAGATGTGAATCCCTTCATGATTAGGTGGGCTATATAAAATGTTTTTCTAACCAATTTGGCCACGTGGTTGTCAAATGAGAGTTTGCTATCAACTTGGGTCCCCAGGGCCCTAATTGATTCTTCTGTACTTAATGGATTACCACCTATGTGGTAATTTGTGGGCACTTTGTTTTTGCCAAAGGGGATGACTATACACTTTTTGGCATTTAGCTTGAGGCCATGGCTCTGGCACCAGTTGTCTGTTTCTATGAGGCCCTTTTGGAGGATGCTTTTGTCGGCTGGAGGGTCGGTTATGGCGCCCAGTTTGCAGTCATCTGCGAACTTGGTCAGCCAGTCCTTCCATGTTGGCCTGTATCTCTGAGAAATATATACCAAACAAGAGAGGTCCCAGGACTGAGCCTTGTGGGACACCACTTGTTTGGAGTCTGACATGGCTCCAGCAATTCTAACCATGTGGGTTCTGTCCTTGAGCCAGTTTGCAACCCATCTAGTGACATAGGGGTTTATATTTAAGCTGGTGAGCTTATCTATAATGCCCGAGTGGGTATTGTATCGAAGGCTTTTGCGAAGTCCAGGTAGGCTGTGTGGACCACCTTCCCCTCGTCAGTGGCCTTGGTGAATGTTTCAAGGAAACTGACCAGGTTTAAGAGGCAGGATCTGCCCTTAACAAAGCCGAACTGGGTAGGAACCAGTGTCTGTAGGTCCCCAATATCTTTATTTATGAGGTCCATGATGATCCTTTCCATAGCTTTGCAGACCAAGCTAGTCAGGCTTATGGGGCGATAGTTTCCAGGATCCGTTGAGGCACCACCTTTGTGGAGAGGGTACAAGATTTTCATGTTTTCTAAAAGCTCTCGTGTCTTACTTTCATTCTGTTTTACTGATCTGAATTTGTTTGTCTCTCACAGGCCATGTTACACACTTCAAACTCTTCAATGTGCTCTTTTAACTGTGACAATGTTATTTTACTTGCTCTGCAGCCAGTTGCTTTGTTTAATATTAAATCCGATTGTTTCAACAATCTGTCCATCATCAAATAATTTCTGCAGTTGTTTTTTTTTAATATTAAATCTGATTGTTTCAACAATCTGTCCATCATCAAATACTTTCTGATACCACACATAGTTCTAATTTGTACTAAGGAATCATATAACACACCGAATTTGCAGTCTTCGGCTCAAATATTTATTTCAGTAACATTTGCAGCTAACACTAATGGGGGGGTTCTGCCTTTGCAAGGAACAAATGCAGGCATATGACAGCTTTCCTCACCTAACACTAACACTGAACTTTCTGTTTCATCTCACTAATGCTTTTCTCTCTCTGTTTCTCTCTTTCCCTCTTGTAAATTAAATATATTATAAACTTGAAGTGCTTCTTTAAACTATGATATGCAGAAAAGTAGAATACTAAACATTTTTACGACTCTGAAATATCCCTTAAAATCAGGAATAAATCAAATTTTCTGGATCTGATGCTAATTACTTTGGAGAATGAGGTTTCCTGGTGGCTGTAGTTGCATCATTACTCTGATAAAAGATGAAACAACCCCCTGTAACATTTGGTATGTTAGGATGCAGTAAGGGTTCTGTTAAATAACTCTGCCTGAAGAAGGGAGAATGGAATGAAGAGAAATATCCTTTATGCATATTGGGCCATTACTACTGATTGAGGTTTAATATTTGAGACTTGCCCTGCTGAACTCATTAGGGATTTGTCTTTAATGGAAGCAGCAACAGCGACATATTCCTTTCTGTTTCTGGAATGGAACAGTTATAGAGTCTAGTGCAGTACTGTGCTGACCTGTTGACTGTGTTAACTGGTGTACATGAACATTGAGAAGAAAACAAAGAGAGAGGCCCAGTCAAGATCATCAAGGTTCAACATTTGCTATCTGCTGGATTCACTTAGGATTTGTGTTCTTGTCTTTTTCTTGTAAGGGAAGGGGCAGTAACAACTGGTTCCTGAGCATTTCTGGATTGGAGTAGTTTTGGAGTGCCATTCTCTGATTAGTTGGTTTACATTTTGGCAGGAATCCTTACATTTAAATTCAAGACTGTTATGTGCCCAGTGCTCTGTTGTGCAAGCTGCAGATCACACTAACCAGCACTGTTTGAGAAAAGGGAATAGGAGTGAAGGGAAAGACCCTTGCTACATCTGTGTTGTGACTACTGTTCTAGGTTGAACCTTTGGGACCTGCTGTGCAAGATGTATGTGAGATTTGTATTCCTAAACCAAAACCAAACCCACACCTCAAGGTTGGTGGCACAGTACGAAGCATCAGGGACTATCCATGTGCAACTAACAGTGGGTAAAACTGCCTTCCAGTTTATAGCCTGCTACAGACCACCCTCCCAAACCCAGGAACCCCACTCGGCCTTCCTGAGAACAATGGAAAATATGAAGGTCTCTCCAAACACTATTATATTGGGTGACTTCAACTACCCAACCATAGACTGGGAGCATTACTCTAGCTCCAACACCCTAGCCCAAAGGTTCCTAGAATTTATAAACTCAAATGCTATGGAACAACTTGTTACCACTCCCACAAGAGGGGAAAACATACTGGACCTGATCATCACCAACATGGGGACTCTATGCTCCAGACCAGAAGTGTATCCCTCACTGGTAAGATCAGACCATAAACTAATCTTACTGGATATTCACATCCCGACCCCACCCCATGCCCAGAAAACCACAGTGAAAAACTTCTCTAAAACAAATTTCACACTCCTCAAAACCGAGGTGGAATCCTTCAAAGCCCCCGGGCCTGTGGATAATACGGCCCAGGCCACAAAATCCTTTATAAATGCATTCTATGAACACCTTCAGGAATGCATGGATCATGCAATCCCAAATAAAACCAAGACCCAATCCTCCAAAGGCAGACGTCCTGTCTGGTGGACCCCAGCCATAAACAAACTATACAATAGAAGGAGGAAGCTACTACATGACAGAGCAAAATCCCAAAAAGGGAAGGCATCTCTGATCAGTATTAGCAAAAAACTACGGGCACTCATAAAATCATCTAAGGCTAGCTTCGAGAGAAAAATTGAACAGGACACTAAGGATAATCACAAGGCTTTCTTTAGTTATGTTAGGAACCTGGGTGGGAATTCCCAGATATGCTCAGAATTAGTCCAAAATAACAAAAAATACACCGAACCCACAGACATTGCCAACATCCTAGCTGACAGGTTCAGCGCAAACTTCTCCCTCCCCTCCCCACCAAAAGGGCTAATATCTATCCCAGCAGAGTGCTGCCCCCCTGACATCTCAGATGCTCAGGTAAGAGCTGCCCTCTCCAAAGCAAGAAACACAGCATCAATGGGATCAGACGGTGTCCTGGGCTGCGTCCTACATGAACTCCAAGAAGAGCTAAACCCAAACCTAAAACTACTGTTCAATCTAAGCCTTACTACAGGATATGTACCCAAAGAGTGGTGTACAGCAACAGTGGTCCCTCTCCACAAAGGTGGTGCCTCAATGGATCCTGGAAACTATCGCCCCATAAGTCTCACTAGCTTGGTCTGCAAAGCTATGGAAAGGATCATCATGGACCTTATAAATAAAGATATTAAGGACCTACAGACACTGGATCCTACCCAGTTCGGCTTTGTTAAGGGCAGATCCTGCCTCTTAAACCTGGTTGATTTCTGTGAAACAGTCACCAAGGCCATTGACAAGGGGAAGGTGGTCCACACAGCCTACCTGGACCTCGCAAAAGCCTTCGATACAATACCCCACTCGGGCATTATAGATAAGCTCACCAGCTTAAATATAAACCCCTATGTCACTAGATGGGTTGCAAACTGGCTCAAGGACAGAACCCACATGGTTAGAATAGCTGGAGCCATGTCAGACTCCAAACCAGTTGCAAGTGGCATCCCACAAGACTCAGTCTTGGGACCTCTCTTGTTTGGTATATATTTCTCGGAGGTACAGGCCAACATGGAAGGACTGTGGCTGACCAAGTTTGCAGATGACTGCAAACTGGGCGCCATAATAGACTCTCCAGCCGACACAAGCATCCTCCAAAAGGGCCTCATAGAAACAGACAACTGGTGCCAGAGCCATGGCCTCAAGCTAAATGCCAAAAAGTGTATAGTCATCCCCTTTGGCAAAAGCAAAGTGCCCACAAATTACCACATAGGTGGTAATCTATTAAGTACAGAAGAAGTAATTAGGGACCTGGGGACCCAAGTTGATAGTAATCTCTCATTTGACAACCACGTGGCCAAAGTGGTTAGAAAAACATTTTATATAGCCCACCTAATCATGAAGGGATTCACATCTAGATCAGGGGAGGTCATCGTGCCTCTTTACTCATCCCTCATCAGGCCCATAATTGAGCACAATGCTCCTTTTGGGATGTACCTTACCAGACACCTGCAGCAACTGGAAAGACCACAAAAGTACCTCATCAAGAGGATCAAGGGGCTCAAACAGATGCCGTATGCTGCCCGGTTAAAGAAACTCCAGCTCTACTCAGTGGCATACCACCTACTCAGAGGCAATCTGTGCCTGACGTATAAAGCCATGTCCAACCCGGAATTAATGGACATGCTGCACCTCAGAAAATCCAAATCCCATCGAGCTACGCACTCGAGAGACTTGAACCTCAGCACTGAAATAAATAGGACATACTGGAGGGACAGATTCATAACCCAGAGGCTCCCTTCACTCAGGAATAAAATCCCAGTCTAGGTTAGGCAGAGTCCCTCATTGACTCTCTTCAAGAGTAATCTTGATGAGTGGATGGGAGATCGTAGGTTTACACCGGGTATCACTTCTGTGTCACTGTTAGACAGAGGCACAGTATACTAACCTCGAAAAAGGGCATAGCAAAATTAATTTAAAATGAGTGGCGAAAGTCATACACACTCTGGCTAGGCTTATAAATGCCCTAGGGCAGATAGCCTAGTATGAACCTATAAACCTATGAACTAGTCTCTCTCTGTTGCTGTTGGACTTTTATAATGTCTGCATTTTAAACCTAAAACAGCTTGAACAATATTTGCCCTTTCACAGCATACAGGGATTGCAGTATGTACATGCATAAAACTGTAGCATTATCTGTAACATCACATTACCTGTAATGTTTAACAATAAATTATTAGACTGATTGTCACCTGATAGGTCATGACAGACTGCATGTCCTGAGGTAGATAAGGCATTTTAAACATACTACAGGTACATTTTGTGTCTGTTTTGAGCTGATAACGTATACTACAAGAAATAAGTACTGCTCGACCGAGTTTTCTTTTTCAGTCTGTAGTGAAGGATGTGATGATCTATCAAAATGGAGACCCCTTTCACATGGGCAGAAAGATGGTGATTAACAAAAAGAAAGTGACAAGCTTTGAGGTGTTCCTCAGAGAGGTGACAGGTGGGGTAAAGGCATCTTTCGTTGCCATCGGGCATCTTTACACCCCATGACTGGGACATCTCGAGTAAATAGGCTAGATGACCTGCAAAGCGGAGAGCACTATGTTGCAGCCAGTGCTGAAAAGTTCATAAAATTGGAGTAAGTATACACTATGCATGCACTGGGACATTGATAACTGAATGAAGGTCTTTTAAAAGTAGATGTATCAGATGTATACTATCTTCAGGTGAAAAGGCGTCCCCGGGTTTGGTAAGTATAAGATGGTGGCATGGAAATAAGCTTCTTAAAATGGTAATGTTTTACATCTGTTTATGAAGCAGGAATACTGGTAAATTCACCGGACATGTAGTTTTTAGCATAAGCAGAAGCATTTTAGGTTCATGAAGTGTTTAATACATGTTTGATATCTAAACAGCTGTATTTAAAAATGTGTATGCAACTAAACAGGGTTCTCTTACAGAAAAGAATTGAAACGATTTGCTTCTTAAAAGTTTACTGTTACATTAAAAGGGAAAAGTTCTACCAGGATTTCTAGTAAGGTCTTCTGAAGTCAGTGTCAGCAGTTTGTAATTGCAGACTTATTCTGGTCATATCAGCTTTCAGGTCTCAGTTGCAGGACAAAAACAACATTACAAGGCCAAAAAAAGCTGCTGCCCCGTTAATGGAAAAGTACCATATATTTTTATTCCCCCATTCTCCATAGTACTTTGCCTGATTGCACCACCACCACTATCCAATCAAACCACTTGTTCTTCTGAAGTGAAAGCCAGGTATCCACAGGCTAGGTGAGATCCCTATGGCCAATGTGTTCCTTTTTGAGAAGCCCATTTGGCCAATTTGCCTTTTCAGTGACAAGCATCAGTTGGTAAGAAGTGGGCGAGTTAGCAGGACCCACAGAGCAAGGTACCCTTGAAGCTTTTTTTTCCCTTGGTGGCTCCTTTCAGATCCACAATGCTGCCCAACCTCAGAAAGGTATGCATGCCTCCAAACTACTTCCTATGTTGCCAAGTGCACTTTTAGGCTTATGCTCCATCAGTGTAATATCCATTGCTCCTACTAGCTGGCTAGGGTCACTCAATCATGTACTCATAGTTCTGGCCCCTCAATGGCTCCATTGCCAATAATCAAACATGGGTAATCTGGGGTGTAATCGGGGTTATTCCTATGCCCCAGGAAGGTGGGGAGAGTGTGAGAATCTTAAAGCAATTTTCATATTTGAAATGTTGCTTGAATAGAAATGTTTATATTTTGAAAGTACTGCATATATATTTTTGCAGTTACTTTTGACTAGTGCTGCTATTGATGAAAAATAAATTGTCATATTTTATGACTAATTCCCATTTCATTGATAGTTACAGCAATGGTACTGCACCATATTAGCTTGAGAACAATGGGCAGCATAGTTAAGGAAGTTTCTTTTCTCCCCTTCTGTTGTGCAGTCTTGAAGTTAGTGTGTTTATATACATACACACACACACACACACACACACACACACACACACACACACACACACACACACACACAGTCATGGAGAACTGAAGTAAGCAGTCTCCCACATGAGGGGTGCAGGGGGGTTGCCCATCCCTGCAAGAATAGCTGCTTTTCTAAACTTCTGTTTGTGTTTGACAGCTCATGCATCCAATGAAACAGGTCAACAGTTTTTTTCAGTGAAACATTATCTATTCAAAAAAATGGAAATCCTTTGCTTCTAAAAACGGGATGAAATATATGTGTGAATGTCTTGAAAATATTGGTATCTTTAACTTAAGGGTTCCTGAATGTAAATTATTTACTCCAGCACTGTGTATAATTTGCACAAGCATTTACTCTAGCACCATGTGTAATTTGCATAAGCTGAAAGTAAACTTTCTTGAAACTAATTAGGCTCTGTCTTGTACAGGAAAAAAGCCCTGACTATGACCCAGATGACCATGGATCATTTGCAAGTTCTAGTGACGGTGATGCTGATTGGGATGGGAGATGAATGAAGGGGCTATGCTCTCCAGTGTGAGTTTCTGCCTATCCTTTTTATTGCATCCTTACCTAATGTCACAAAACATCATCTATGCCACCCAACAGATTATGAATTTTATCTGCAAAACAACTAGGAAGCCTTCATTAGCATCAGGTCATCAGGTGTTGTGCCTACACAATAGCATAGTTTGCTGTAAATGCAGTTCCTGATTACACTTTCAGAAGGACAAGTAAACACTCAGTCCTTGTATGCTACTAAGCACGGAAGTATATGATGATACACTGTGTTACACAGATCAGTAAATCATCACCTACAGAACAGTTGCCCATTAAAGCAGCAGTTTCCCTTTTCCACTTGGTGCTGGGCTGCGGTTTGGGTTTGTTTCTATCTTCATCATTCACTGGAATTTGTAATTCTGTATGTTCCACCTTGTTGGGTTTGTTTGATACATATGCTCATACAGTGTTTAGGCCATTCAGCCATCAAAGAATATTGATTCCACAATATATGGCATGTAAATTTTATCACCCGCCCAAATATCCAGGTTTATTTTAAAACTACCAAACTATTTGAATTACTTAAGCTTATAGAGAGATTGTTCCAAAGTCTTTTTTTTTTCAAATTGAAATTTTGTTTTCGAGTATAAGCAGGATAAAAAAATAACAAAATACATAAATGATGATTACACATGCAATTCAATCTGAAAAAAAATATGCTACTAAGTCTAAATCCAAAACAACTATGTACAATATTTACAATAAGTGCTGCTAAAAATAAAAGCATATGGTAGCAGTTCTACATGTTTACAAAAGAAAGTATGAATTTGTAAAAACTAGTACAGTATTTCATTTGTATAGGCTCTACTTAGTTGTATAAAACACAGTAATTGATTTCTAATGTTTCCAATCTTGTTAGTTATTCTTTTAAAATATGGTTGAGTAGGAGTTTCCAATATTTCTGGTAATACGAGCGTTTAGTTATATTTTTAATGATAAACTTGTGAGAGGATATATACTTAACCCCATGTTTCTAAATCCATTCCAAGAGAGTTTTATATGATCTATCCAATTTTGGGTTATATATAGTTTAACTAATGCATATATAGTAATTAAAATGTGATATTTTAACTTGGACATTTTAAAACCAGTAATATGAAGAATGGCAAATTCCCTGGACAGAGTCGATTTTTGGTATCCCATTTTCTCTAATCTTGCTTTGAGAGAGTACCAAAGCTTGGGGGAAGGAGAAAATTGTACAACATGATGAAGTTTTGGAATCAAATTTATTTAATATAATTGGGGTATAATAAGCATTGTTATTGATCATAAGTTGCGTGTAAATAAGTTTTTTAAAACGGGGTCAGCTTGATGGAAGATTGAATTGCTTCCAATTTTTGTTTTTCTGAAAAACCTCTTTCCAGCTGAACCCAGAATTTAGAATATAGCAATTTAGTTTCATATTTGACAGTCGTTATTTATTTATAGGTGTTAGTTAACATTTTTTCCCTGTAAGATAGTCTTTTGATAATTTCTGCTAACAAGACTAGATCATTTTAATTGGTTAGTGATTTTTTTAATTAATGTTGGTGTAATTTGTCTGCTCTACCTTAGTATAATGGTATATTTTTTATTTACTTTAAGTATATATCTTAGTTCTTCCAATGATTTCTTTCTATGTTTATAGATGTCCCAGATACTACACTCCTTGATAAGTGGATATCCCTCTAGATTCAAGATATTATTATTAAGTTTGATGTTTAGATTTAAATATATAGGTTGAAGAAAAGGCAAGGCCTTATTTAAGTTTAGAGATTTCATCAGTTCTTGAAAAAATTGATTTTTGTGTTTTAAGGCATTATGAATCTTAAGATTTTTACAATTTTCTAACCTAACAAAAAGAAGGGCTTTAGGATTTATGTTTCTTACACGTTGGTACCAGATTTTAACCCAAACTGGCAACCAAACCTCCTTCCCTGGGACAAAATTTGAAATTTGAACAATTCTATTAGCACAAATAATCTTATAATATAGATGGAAGTCTGGTAAATGTAGTCCCCCCTTTTCTTTAGGATAAATTAATTTTAAATAATTAATTCTAACCAACTTAGGGTACCAAATAAATTTTGTCAATTCCCTATTGATATTTTGAAAATATTTATTTGGGATGATTGTATTTGTTGAATTAAACTGGTATAGTAGCTTGGGTAGAATGTTCATTTTGATAACTGCTACTGTAGATAACATTGATAGTTTCAGTTGCCTTCATCTATGCATATCATTTGTGATGTTAGTCCATATTCTAAATAAATTGTTTTGTAGTAATGTTGAGTGGTTATGATCGTAGGATATTCCTAAGTATTTGAGTGAGTACACAATTTTATAAGGAGAAGCCGGAAAGTAGTTTTCTTTGTGACTTAAAGGGTTTATAGGAAAGATATGAGATTTATCTTGATTCATTCGATAATTTGAAACTTTCAAAATTTTATTTATTGATGTAAGAATTTTCTTGAGACCTGTGTTTGGATATTCAAAATAGATATTCAAGTCCTCTGCAAATGCAGAGAGAGTAATCTTAGTATTTAAGATTCTCGGAATTGAGTGAAATGATTTTTAAGAGATATATAGGAAAAAAATCAATTTCAGGAGTCTATTATTACATGGGAGTCAGATAAAATGACAGACGGTGTTATTTTATATCCCAAATTTATTTAACTGAAAAAAAATTTTCTTTCTAAATATATAAAGTCCATGTTTTGGTCAATAAGATTTAATTCTAGAAATTCATAATTTACTATGTAGGTTTCCAGACCCCTATTACATATTAGGAGGATACTGGAATACAGTTATAGATCATATACTTGATCGAACCAGCAAGTCTAGCTCTTATAACTATCAGGCGTCATTCACTATAGCAGATCTTATATCTGACTTTTTTCTTGTTGACCCCTTCCCCTTTGGAGTGAAACCGCTGAAGGAAAATATTTACACATACTACTCAAAATGTTACAAGTCTTGGTCTAGATGAGATTTCTTCTTAATTTCAAAATCACTTCTAAGGGGGAAAATAAAGTATCTTGCTGAACCCAGGTTTCTTTCAGACCATTCAAAAATCACACTTAAATAAATTTGACAGATAGAATGAAAATGAAGAATAGTAATTGTTATTGGTCTCTTAACAATAATCTACTTCTTAAACCAGAAGTGATACAGAAAATAATAGACATCTTAACAGACTCAGAGTGTGACATGAAAAGTACCGATATTCCAAAAGATGTTCAATGAGCAACATGTAAAGCAAGGATTAGAGAAGTGTTAATTCTAAAAGCTTCTTACTATAAAAATGAATAAAGAAAAACAAAATAAGCTAATTACTAAACTAAAAAAGATTGAAGGCAAATATCAAAAAGCCAAAATTCTGAGCTGGAGCATTGAATTAATAGCCTGCAAAGAGATCTTTTTGTATTGTGCCAGCAAAATTATTCTTTATAGGAACTAAAGGCGATAGCAAAATACTCTGAATGAGTACTGGTCCCATCTAGAACTCTGGCAAGAATAATTGAAAATAAACAGGAAGCTTCTAGAATAACCAGACTTAATTATAGTGGTGAAATATTCAGCTCAGATTCACAAATTTTAAAACTCTTTCACCAAATATATACAGAGATATATGGAACTAATGTCAGACAAACCTCTAACTTAGCAATTGATGTGTTTTTAAAAAACTTTACTTTTCCAAAAATAAATGAAAACCATAAAGCACTCCTCACAGCTCCTTTTACACAACAGGAAATAACTGAAGTAATAAAGAAAATTAAACCAAGTAAAACACCTGGCCTGGATGGCTACACTTCAGAGTTGTACAAAACATTTAATCATAAGATTGCACCCATTCTCCTGACAGTTTATAACGACATTAAGCTATAGGGGGTCACTGATTTATACATGAATAACTCAAACACAATTTTTATCCCAAAAAATAACCTAGACAAATCAAACCCCCAAAATTATAGACCAATTTCCCTGATAAATGTTGACATCAAAATCCTATCCTCACTCCTTTCAGATAGACTCAAAAAAAATCATATCTCATATTTTATCTTGGCGTCAGTCTGGATTCATGTGCAATTGACAAACGTGATAATATGTTAACATTGGATTTCTTGATCCAACTTACCAAATATGAAAAAAAAAACAAGATATGCTTTGGTGCTGGATGCATGTAAAGCATTTCATAGGGTTTGCTGGGATTTTTTATTTTTAACACTATCTCCATTTGATATCCCTACAGAATTTATAAATTTAATAAAAACTCTATATAATATCTCTCACACATATTTATACAAAAATAAAATGCTATCAAAGCCTATAAAAATATGTAATGAAATGAGACAAGGAAGCTACTGTCCCTCTATATTTTTAATTTATATATAGATTGTTCAAAGTCTTGTAATTTTAACATCAATAAACTGCTCTCTGATTTTGATATTTCCTTTTTTTAGTATAAATGTCATATTCTTATGTTTATATGTGTTAATACATCTATTAACCTCATTGCTATACATGATTTGTAATGTAGGGTCATGTAAGATCTTAAATGCTAATAACTTTCCATGTATATACCTGTAACAGAGACTACACAAATTACTTACACTGAAGGGTATAGCACATAAATCTGTATGTCTCTACTCTTTTTCTAAACCTCCTTTGGACTCTTTCAAGTTTTTTCAGTTGCCCCTGAGTATACATACAAAAAGTGTTTTTGTACTCCAGTACTGGTTTTATATAAGTTTTAAATACATGTTCACCCCTAGTAGATAATCTCCATAACACTACCCCATATACTTAGTTGCCTTTATAGAAATTTGAATGGTAAAGACAACTTAGATGTAATAATTATACCCAAATATTTACATTCCTGTACCTCAATTAATGGGGAAGACACCAAATATACAGGAAGCCTTGAGCATCTGTTTGGAAAAAAGACATTGTGTAAGAGTTATAACTCTTACACAGAGGCTGCAGTTAAACAGAGTGATGTCGGCATGCTTTGCATATTCATGAGAGCATGCTGAATCACACCTAAGTCTAACACGGTCCATGTAAGACAGTAGGGGGCATGTCCGTAGGCTGAGCCCTGCAAGCGGACACGCCCCCAGAAGTGTAAAAGTGCCCAAAGTAAACACCCACAACAGAGTCCACGGAAATGTGAATAAACACAACACAACACATGCCCCCCACAGACTATGAACATAAAATATATATAAATGAACATGTTATATATTTTTTTTAAATTGTAAAGATGTTTAGCCGTGAGTGCGCTTGTTTGCGTGGGCGTGCCTGTAGCGCAGCTACAGTTAGCAGTCAGTGGGAAAGCATATAAGAACTAAATATGCAAAATAAGCCAGGAAGCAATAGCGTAGCGGTAGAGATGTTGGATGAAGAGCAGGCATTCATGGTTTGAGCCCCCACAACACCAATTTTTTTTTTTTCAAAATAAGCAGGAAACAAGTCCCTGACAAATATGTACACATAAAACCACAATTTATGTAAAATGTAATGAAATAGCCCATTTATATTGAAGACGTGAGGTAACAAAAGAAGAAAAAATGCCAGATGTGCTCATAGCTGAGCTACAGTTTAACAGAGTGAGTGCATGTGCCTGTAGCTGAGCAGTGGTTTAACACGCTAAATCTATGTGCCCCTAACTGAGCTGAGTGTAATATGCGTGCCAATAGCTAAATGAGGCTTAAACCAGCGTACCCCGTTTGCGCGGAGCTGCGCACCACGCAAACAAGCTAACCGACGGGCAACTTTGAGCAAGCCGTATCAAAACTGCCTTTACACAGACACACCCCTCAGCATGTCTAGACAGTCATGTAAAATAAAAAGCAGTGGCCAAGTTTGAACCCAGGATACTATACACCATAGTCAAGGTACAGAACCACTAAGCCATGACAGCAGTACCTGTAAATGCAATAATAGCTAATATATAGGAATGAATACAAACTAGAGCATGACAATGCAGGTTTACTGAAGTTGATACAATTCCAAAATGGCCAATCACAGATATGTGCAGGAAAAATGGACTATATAAGCCCCATAGGCGGGAATACACAGCATAAACGATTGTAGAACTGACCTGCAGGCAGAATAACAGGAGTAGGAGAGGGTAGTCGCTTTCGAACACAGAGGTGGGGTGTTGAGGAGTCCAGGTACATGGTCTGGCTCCTAGTCCATCATCATGAGGCCCAACTCATGCAGGGCCAGGTCCTCTGGGGAGCATACAGGGCTGAGGCGTGGGACCGGTTGGCTCATGATCTCACCAGTGCCACAGGGATTCCAAGGACTGGTGAACAGGTCCGTCATCACCATGCGGACCTGAAGAGATGCAAGCAGGACCAACTGAACCTTTGGATCCAGGAGGCCCGGCAAACACCCAACGCCCCACTACTGAGTAAGTAACATTTAATTATGTATGTAAGAAATTAAACTAGCTGATATTATGGAGATGTGTATTCCAATATTACTTCATTTATATTATAGCTGCAGGTGTCCGTTCTGCGAACCACAGAGCCTATGGTGATAGGCTGGTGTGGTTGCACCACCAGGCAGGTCAGTAATCCACTACCAGTAACTGTAAAGAAATATAAAAGTATGACAGTCAGCAAAAGAGTGCAGTGTAGTCAGTAAGGAATAGAATCTGCAAGTAACAGTGTGAAAGTGTATGCAAGTATTGCTTGATTACAAAAGTGTGTTTCAGCCTGTAAGTTTAACCTAAACATGAAACTGTGCAACATATATTCTGAAATAAAAATGCCCTGCCTGTAAGAAAATAGTACACAACCTGCAGCAGGCTGAAAAGTATAGCTGCAGAAGATGATGAAATCACATGTGTGAAATATATCCCTGTGGAAATACTGAAACATGACAGAAGTGAGACTGCTGGAAAGGATTGTAATAACTACTGGTAAAACATGTCAATAAAGCCTAGAAGTACCATCCTGAATAGTAAAATGAAAGCAAGTGAGAGAGTGTGAGAAAGTGTCATGAATCCAGTAGTACAGTAGTAATAACCCCTGAATAAAGTATACTGCAGTCAAGACAGAATGAAATGCATGTGAGATTCAAAACCAAACAGCAAAATCTGTTCAAAGTGTTGCTGCATCTGGAATGTGTATCCCAAAATCTGGATATGTTGCTCTCAGTCTGCAATATGCAGATAGGATGTGTGTCTGATATACCAAACATCCACACTTGTCTACAGCTATATAAAGCAAATGTAGCAGGATGATGTAGCTGAACAAAGATAGATATGAATGTGTATGAAGAACCAGAAAATGTACATTGATGTTGCAGTAACAGTCCTATCACCAAGTTGAAATAGTTATCATATAGGAAACTGTAGTTAGAACAGTAGTGTGTATATAACTGTAGCTATTAGAAATGTACAGCATATGTATTGTTATTTGAAGGTGTTAATATTACTTTCTTCACCCCACCCTATAACCACATATAACCCATTCCACGTGAAAATGGTATGTGCAATCACAATTAACACCCCTGGACGTTTGTCCTGTTGGGTCATATATATTTGCATGTCTGTTGATGCATCTGCCCTGTTCATACATCCACACCTGATGGCCTGTTGCCATCAATTAACCCTGCATGTTGTTGGACTGTGTATTTCTGTTCAAATTATGCATGTGTTATGCACGCTGTTCAATGGTGTGAATATGTGGGTGTTTGGTTAATGGGAATACTAATGCATGCTGTTACAACTAATTGTGAATGGTATTATATGTCACTAACCCAAACTGTCATGACATAATGCAAAACATAGTATGACAGGGAAGGTGGGTTCCAGCGGACCCACCTCTCCCACCTCAGCTGGCGAGTGCACCTGGCACTAGTGCCGAGTCCGGACCCTCCTCTGGTGGCCCTGTGCCACCTGCGGGTGGAAGTGCTGCAGGGGATGGGGCTCGCCCCCCTCTGCAAGTGTGGCCAGAGGAGGACCACCACTCACCCTCCGTAGCATCCGGACTATGGTGCGTAGGGAGATTTGGGACTCTGTTCTCGAGCCCCTACGCCAGCTCGAGGCATGGGTGGAGCAACTAACGGGCATGCCTGTTGCCCCGCCTACACAGCCCCCAGCACAGCCCCATCCTGGGCAGTGAAGGAACAGTGGCAACTGCCTATGGGTGGGGATATCAGTTCCACTGTTGCCATCTGTGGGCTCATGGGCTGTGGATATCCAAACCTCCATCCCCGTCAATTGTGTAAGCCCCCACACGTGTCATACACCGCCCCTGTATGCGCCTTGTTTGTCTTGTCTGTTTACCTACCCAACCTACCTCCCCAGCTGTACTGACTTCCTTCACCTGACATAACACTCTCACCTGAAAAAAAAAAAAAAAAAGGCACTCTGTACCCACAAAAAAATTACGCCCCATACATAGCTGCCCTTTCCGCACACATGTCTACTGGACATGGAACCTATCAATTACAATTGGCTGTACAACAAGTATTATTGTTGTCCTGACACCTCTCTCAGGGGTGGAAGGTTTCAAATGTCACACCAAATTACATACATATGCACAGCCGTTGCTGATGAAGAAATGAGCAGCTATGGGCCTTACCTACATCCCTCCTGCACATCCCAAGCTTGTTTCCCTACTGTCTTACCCTCTTTGTGACCCCTTTTTCACCACTTTCCTGTCTCCCCATTTTCTTTTCTTTCAAAGAAAATAGCGTGGGTGTGCGCAAGAGTAAGCACATTTAAGCGGTTGTAAGCGGGTGTGCGTGGAGCTAACCACCAGTGCGCATGTGTGAGCTCCACGCAAACCAGCACTAACCTGGTTACAACTGCTTAAAAGTGCCTTAGTAACTTTGATTGACAGGTCCTGTACTCAGTTCAAAAGCAAAATAAAATCCCAATGTGAGTCCCGAACCCAGGACCTTGGAAACAGTAGTCTGCATGACTTACCACTAAGCCATGACTCTTATACAAGAACATTGTGCTAAAATAAATATATCATGTAATAGTAGGAATGAATGTAAAGGGAATATAGATGTGTAGTACACAAAGCATGCCATTTAGAATTACTATCAAAACTAGTGGATTTCCATAATAGTAGTGTGTGAACAGAAACAGCCATGCTAGTTGGAAGCTAGTAGGTAATAATGTCACTATAGCACCTTGAAAGCCACACACATACTCACAGCAGGATAAGCACTGCCCATACCCCACAACCTCTTACAGGAACACATCTAGACCAAGTAATAAAATATGTGGAGCAAAGGCCCAACACCAGGGACACATTACAAATAATGTTACAACAAACGCAGACAGTTCAGAGAGTAACAGGGTCTGCACTTTGTGGGATGTTTGGAAGGGTATGCAGTCTGAAACTTGAATGTTTGTCACCATATTTTGACTTGAGCCCAGAGTGACTTGCCAGAAAAAGGTGTGCATGAGATATTGACCAAATTATGAGGCAGAAATGTGGACAACTTGCAAATATCTGTACACATGACGGGTCTGACACCACCATATTTGAATAGTTAAGAGCCTAGACATAGCAACAGTGAATGACTTACAGGGATACCCCACAGACCCCATGTGAAATGTACAAACAGTAGGCAGAAAGGTGTAACACATGCAATGGTAACTATGGAGTCCTGAAAGTATTCATCACTTGCATGGAAGAAAAAGTGTAGTAATACATATGCTCATGCTAACCCACAGTCACAACTGCAGCATACCAGACATTTTAATGGGTGTACCCCACTGATATGTACCATTCCATGAGGCACATAACAGATGAACCTGAAAGTCTCTGGGGCCTGCTCAGCAGCATACTCAAATACCCTAATAGATGTCAAGGCCCACAACATGGCCAGACCACACTGCATGCTGTAACACCCTAGCAGATATAGCAAGCATTCCAAGGTGTGAATGTACATGGAAAATAGGAAAGCTACAGCAGCACACTACAGTCAAGACACCTAGCAGGCATACAAGTAGTAGACTGTAAAGGGCAACTATTGAAGCCTTAGCAACAAAGTGCAAGCAAAAGTGAAAGGAAAGCACACACACACACATTAACAGTAGTAGTAGTTGTAGGTGTCAGTGTACATACACAGTTAGTACAGGAAACTGGAGAAATGAATGGAGGAATGTTAATCTACAACACACCTGGAAATATGAGAGAGATACCAACCTTTACACTCACAGAGCATTGTCCACAGCATAACAGCATGGTCCCTGGCCTTAAAATCTGAAAGGGCTATGCCTATCTCACATACCTTTTTATAGCACTGTTCTGAAATCACAGTGAGAACTGCAATCAGTATACAACTGGCTGCATGCAATTAGCAAATGCTGGCTAACAATTGGTGCAGAGGCCATCACATGGGCATATGCAGATACCTACAAAAGTATGCTGTACTCCTAGTCCACACATGCAATACTTTCATTGCACCATGAGAAGGACATGAGAGACAGACAAAGAGAGAGAGAGAGACAGAGACAGAGACAGAGACAGAGAAAACTGCAATTAAGCAGACACAAACAAATTGTTCAGCAACAGCTACCTGAAAGCTGACAACTGGGAAGTGGAGCAGCAGGACAGAGAACCAGACAGCAACACAAGCAGCTGTGACAAACACAGGTAATGTAAAGTAATACTATAAAGGTCTACATACTGTGAACCCTCCATATGTGTCATTGGTCTGTATCCATATGTATATGAAGAATTGTAAAGGGCAGGGGACATACAGCAACTATCAGTGAAGCCTGTACATACATTTGTATGTGAAAGCATCTATGTGCACATATCAATATTGGTTGATTGCAGGTTGTAGTGCCATGTACAAAGTAGGTTTCACAGTTATGTATGTTTAGCAGTATGTCAGTGTGTGTATACAGTATGGTAGACAAATATGTTGATATACCTGTATGTATATATATATATATATATATATATATATATATATATATATATATATATATATATGATATGCATATATGTATACATACATAGAGAGAGAGATGTAGGAATACATAGACAGATGTAGATAGAATATTGTACAAACATATCTATGTAATGCACACATACAGATATAGATATATGTACATACATATACATAGACAGACTGATCTGACTATCTACAGGTATGACTGTATATGATGACTTGCAACACAGCCTGTCTCACCCCCTCTGTCACTCACACCCCCTCTGTGCCCCCCCCACATCTATAGCAATATATGTACATCAATATATATATGTGTATATGTATACATATATATATATATATATATATATATATATATATATATATATATATATATATATATATATATATATATATATATATATAGATATATATAGAGAGAGAGAGAGAGAGAGATGTATATAAATTCTGAGTGAGGCACATGTGTACAGATGTACTGCAACAGGTGCCTGGTGACAAAGGCATGGAGTGAACACCAGTGTCAAAACCGGAGTACCATACCGCATTCCAGATCACCTACACCAGTAACCACCAGATATGTGATTGGCTGCCCACCACTGCATGTGTCAGGGGTGAACAGGGTCATAAATGTGTACAATAGTGGCCCCAATGATATTCACAGTGGCACACTATCCCTGGAATACCTGCACATGGTATGTGTCAGCAGACATGGTGTATCAGCTATGGACATGTAGGTCGGTGTACCCCTCCACACCACATAATGGATGCCATGGTATGGACCTCACATGACAGCTACAGATATGGAGAAGGACACAGTGACGTACAACACTGTCACAATGCACTCAAACACATTACCAATGCACAGTGACTGACAACACCACAGAGTACACATATGCTACCCACATAGAGGTTACCACTCCCAGATTTGCATATGTAAGTCACACCCATGACAGATGTCCAACAACCATAGTAACACCTCACACCATCCACAACCTACATGTCTGCTGTGTGTCGTCCGTGCCACTGCAATAGAGTGCACATGTGGAGGTAAGAGTTCCTACCCACAGATAAGACATACCCTGCAATAAACCACACAGTGTTAAGAAGCAAGACTCCCCATGAGTACATGTCACACATACCCCTGCTGAATGTTAGTCAGATAGGTAATATGCCATATGAGTCACCCTGTGTAACTGTGTGACAGCAGCAGGTACCATCACACCACATGTGTCACAATGGTCAGGGTAGCAGAACAGTACGCTGCTGTAGTCCCAGGGGCAATAGCATATTGTATAGTATTGTATTGCAATGTAATGTATTGTGTTGTATTGTATTGGTATGTTGAGGTGCCTCCTTCGTGGAGTGGAACCACTGCTGCTGTGCGCCAGTGTACAGGTACATATCCTGTAGTCAGGCTAGTGTTACATAGCACTTCTATATGTGTGTTTAGCTCCTGTCAAAGTTTATGTAGCATGCAACTGGGGATACCATCAGGTCCCATTCATGTTGTGTATTCTGCTGTCCTGAGGGTGGCTCTCACCTGGACATCTGTGATGACAGGGAGGTTACAGTCAGCTGGGGTAACTATGTCTTATTTTGGGGAGAGGGCGGGGTGACACCTGCACTGAACCTGTCTGCCACAATGTTGTCTATCTGTGGTGTCAGTGAAATATTTGTAGTTGTGTACTAACTATGGGCATAGAGGATGGATCCTGACCAGGTTGCTAACATAACTGAAGAAGGCATTCTGGTTATCTGTAGTGTCCCTCTTGATTTCCCTCTCAAAGTTGCCCATGGATTTTGTATGATGGAAAATAGATCCTTACTAGTGCTGCTCAGACATGCCCTCCCTTTATGGAATTATGCTCTGTCTTGCAGTAGCTTCCATCTTCTGTAATACAATCTGTCCATGGCTGGGGTCCACCAGACAGGATGCTGTCCCTTTGTGGAGAGTGTCTTGGTCATATATGGGATTGCATGATCCATGCATTCTCAGAGATGTCTGTAGAAAGCAATTGTGTAGGGGTCAGCATTGTGGGTTGTATCTGCCACTGGCCCAGTGGGCTGAAAGGATACCATGTCACTGTTACAAAGTGTAAAGTTTGTATCTGTAATGTTATGCACTATAGTCGTTTGTGCTGGTGGTGGAGGTGGGATATGTATATCCAGGGCAATCAGTGTGTGGTCAGCTCACAGTAGTTGATGATGTAAGCCATACAGTACCTAGATACAAACCCCCAGAGTGAGGAGGTGCTCTTGACCTGAATCAGTGTTCTGACTGCTGGGGTTTGGTAGTATGTTGTATGGAGTGTGCCAGGTACTGTTGCACAGTTGCTGGCTGAGCACTGATACCTGGCCATCTACATGTGTATCCACCAATAGACAGACAGATGCTACATATGTGAGATATGTTGTATCATAACAGTCAAGTAGCATGTGTAGTATGTGTGCCAAATTCTGCTGACATATATTCCGGATACCAGGTTATTTTCTTTCCCAGGTACATGGCCCACATGCGGAATCCCACCTACTCCACAGCTGAGGATGAGGAGATACACCAGAGCCTGGTGTGGGATTATGCAATACTCTTTTCCCGCACCAGCCAGAATCAGCAGGAGAGGGCTGCACTGTGGCAAGACCTTGTCCGTCGGGTAAATGACATAGGCACGCATAATAGGACATATGAGCAGGTACGACATCACTGCAGTGATTTAATCAGACATGTCTGTCAGCGTGCGTCAGATATCCACAGGCAACAGGTTGCCACAGGTGGTGGGGTGGCTACACATCCCCCACTCACCAGACTGGAGGGACTACTCATGAGTGTAGTGGATCCAGTCCGCCAGCAACAACAACAGCAGCAGACATGCATTATGATGGAGGCTGGAGCCACGCAGCAGCAAGACAGTGAACGTGCAGGTAATATGCCATATGTATAGTTGACTGTTGTGTACACTGGTAGTTAATGCATGTGTGAGGTATGTCCTTGGGTTGTAGCTGTCACCATAGTATTTAATGTGCAAGTGTGATATCCTCAATATTAGCAGCTGACCTGTGAAAGGCGACTGTTGTACTACTGACCTGTATCATACTCAGTAACAATGGCACAGTTGTGCCCACTGACATTAGTTTCTTCACATCTGCAGGACCCTCTGGTATAACAGCAATGCAGCCTATCCATGCTGGTGAGTGTGTATTAACAATTCCTGTAATAGTGTTGATAGTAATAGTACTATTTGGCTCACTTAGTAGCGCTCTTTGTATGCATGTAGGTGTGTCTGTGTGTTGATATCACGCATACTGAGTACTGTACAATTGTGTGAAACTGTGTGCATGTGTGCATGTGTGCGCATGTGTGCATGCGTGCATGTGTGCGCATGTGTGCATGTGCGCGCATTTGTGCATGTGTGCATGTGTGCACCTGTGCATGTGTGCGCATGTGTGCATGTGTGCATGTGTGCACCTGTGCATGTGTGCATGTGTGCACCTGTGCATGTGTGCATGTGTGCACCTGTGCATGTGTGCATCACTGGTAATGTGTAGACATTGTAAACTGTGTTTCCTGTTTCCCTCCCACAGGTTCTGTTGCTGCTCTGGTGTCATGTAGCAGGGAACCTGAATCAGGTGCCGTGGGTACTGATAATGATGACATCTGTGTAATGGCACAGGAAAGTATGCCAGGGTCCACCATTGGTCAGCCGATTGACAGTACACAGCTGTCGACCCCATCAATGCGCACAGTTATCCTGCCAATACACCCTTTGTCACCAATGTCCCTAGGTGATGGACAGCATACAGTAGGCATTGACCAGGGTAATGTGGTATCTGTGGCACATGCCTCCCCACACAGCAGCCATGGGCATGGCCCAGAGATGGTACCACACAGACAGATGTCCAGGGGTTCTCGTGGGAGCATCCGTGGGCATACTGCACCTGTCGACGTGCCCACAGAGGTCTTACAACCTCAGCTATGTTTCAGGCTGTCATGCAGGCACAGTCACGTATGGAATGGTACACCAGACAGGGTCTGAGGGAGCTGACAGCATGTCGCACAGCCATGACTGACGGTATGCATGACATTGCGGCTGCCATCCGTGATTTCACCGATGTCATAGACAGACGTTGTGGGGACATATTAGACCGGTTCCACAACTACATGTCCATGAGCTAGGGTGATGGTGGGTGGTTGAGGCGTCGATGTGGCCATATGCCAGCAACAGCAGCAGCTGGCAGTCATCGCGGATGACAGCAGGGCCGTGGCCGCCCCCGTAGTGCCAGCAGCAGCCCCAGCAATGCTGGGTCTGTGCTGTCATCAGACCACCCCAGGAGATCACGTGCACGTGGCTCTGGCCAGGCCCGACAGGGATCTGTGTCCAGTCAACGAACACCTGCTTCTGATGACAGTACCCAGTCTGGGTTGGTACCGGATACGGTCCGTAGCACCCCTGCAAGGCACAGGTACTGTGTCCGTGGCCAGAGACACTGATCTGTATGACCTGGCAGGTACAGTCTGTGGCTGTCCACAAACACCAGTATATGACAGCCATGAGGTGGAACTGTGTGCATCCATACACACATGCGAATTGACAACACCTAGGGCTACCGCATACACGCACACACTGCATCAATATTGCCCCACCTTCTACTGCTGTCCCTCACCAACACACATACACATACATGTCAATTGGTGGTATCAGTGGCTGACTCAGGCATACCAAGTTCACACCCTGTGCATATGATGAAACTGTGCCACCTCCTGCAATCTGTAACAACTGTGCAGGTACAGGTTAACATGTTGCTGATGCACAGGGTGACCACACAGATGTGTAGTAATAGTATCATGTTGTTAACAGTACTGTGTGCTGAATTAATTGTGGGTATATCACAGCATGCCTGATGCAGTAAGTGTGTGATTGTCATGTCCTGTTGTCTACACCCATAGTAAGTACCATAGTGTATCATCTGCACATGTTAGCATACTGGTGGTAATGATGTCAACAGAAGGCTACATACATAGGTAGCACAGGGGATAAGGTAATGAATGTAGTAATACACAATGATGGACATGTAAATTGCAAGTGGCATGTTGCCCACACTGGACTCTGCAATGCATATGTTTGAGGATGTTGATATGTGTGCAGTACTACACGACTGGTACAGGACACACAGGAGCACCCTAGCACTGCATGCTCACATCTCATACCATGCTAGACAGCCCCAACACACATAACTAACTGTCACAGGAGGGAGAGTCCCCATATATGTCAGGGATACTGTGGTGGCAGGCCAGGTAGCATACATCCTACTAAGTATGGAACCACTGAGTGAAGGCTCAGTGTCTGTTATTTGACATGTGTATTCCTGCAGGTATGAGCACATGGGTCTCCATCCAGTTATTGTACATCCTGACAGTACATGGTCTGTACACTTGTGTGCACTGAGACTGGACCCTAGCCATCTGACTCGTGTATGTCCATGTACATGTGCATAGTGCCTCATATTTGCAGTGTTACCTACTGGAACTGGTACAGCTTGTTTGTTGTACAATGGACTACATGCAGCCCTGTTTACTGTAGCTTTGTTTGCATGCATGTTTGCTTGCAATTACCCTGGAATACTGATCACACCTGCAATGCATAGTTATAGAGCTTCTGTGGACTCCTAGTGCCATCTGCATAGCTTACTATTTGTATGTCCATGTCCCACTTGACAGGATGTCACTGTTTGTCCTGTTCACATGTACATTGCCTGTGACACAGTGCATATGACTTACCTGGCATGTGTCCACGTGAGCAGTCATATATGCTACTGCTAACTAATCACAGGCACTACACCTTCACATATTCATCTTCTGTTGAACTACCTGCTTCGCTAGGGACGGCCTGCACCTGTCACCCCTGGGCTTTCAGATATTGGCAAAGGCTCTTGCTATCCCCCATAGTGCCTATGTTAGGCAAGGCTCAAATGACAAACCCACCTTCATAGGTATCACAAGGGATAAGAAACTAAGAGTAATGCTACCCAACGCCACAAGTCTAAACCTCCAGATGCATGCACCCAAAACACTCCTTGGCATGGAGAACATCGATATCTGTGCAGTAACAGATGCCTGGTTCAGGGCTACTGAGAGCACACCAGCACTACCAGGTTTAACCTGGTTGATTTCTTTGAAACAGTCACCAAGGCCATTGATGGGGGAAGGTGGTTCACACAGCCTACCTGGACCTTGCAAAAGCCTTCACAACAATACCCCACTTGGACATTCTAGAGAAGCTCACCAGCTTAAATATAAGCCCCTATGTCACTAGATGGATTGCACAGTGGCTCAAGGACAGAACCCACATGGTTAGAATTGCTGGAGCCATGCCATACTCCAAACCAGTTACAAGTTGTGTCCCACAAGGCTCAGTCCTGTGACCTCTCTTGTTTGGTATATATTTATTGGAGATACAGGCCAACACGGATGGACTGTGGCTGACCAAATATGCAGATGACTGCGAACTGGCCACCATAATCGACTCTCCAGCCAACACAAGCATCTTCCAAAGGGGCATCATAGAAACAGACAACTTGTACCAGAGCCATGGCCTTCAGTTAAACCGTCTTTAGAAAGGGGAATGTGCATCCTGTAGTCTGTTCACCTAGTTGCCAAAAGGGACATTGTCCTCACACACACTAACCCCCCTCAGCCAAAAACACACACTTGCCATTTGCAGGATTCAAACCCCTATCTGACTATGTTATGACACTTGAGACAGACACATTAGCAGAATGTGCTATTTGCATTACTGGGAGGTTTCCCTTCTCTTGCTGTACTTATAGGGTGCTGACATCATCAGTGTTTAGAAAGGGAAATGTGCATCCTGTAGTCTGTTCACCTAGTTGCCAAAAGGGACATTGTCCTCTCACACACTAGCCCCCCTCAGCCAAAAACACACACTTGCCATTTGCAGGATTCAAACCCCTATCTGACTATGTTATGACACTCGAGATGGACACATTAGCAGAGTGTGCTATTCGCATTACTGGAATGCTTTTCTTCTCTTGCTGTACTTACAGGGTGCTGACAGCATCAGTGTTTAGAAAGGGGAATGTGCATCCTTTAGTCTGTTCTCCTAGTTGCCAAAAGGGACATTTCCCTCACACACACTAACCCCTCACAGACAAACACACACACTTGCTATTTACAGGATTCAAACCCCTACCGAACCATATTATGGCACTTGCGACGGACGCACTAGCAGACCACGCTATTTGCATTATTGGGAGGTTTTCCTTCTCTTGCTGTACTTATAGGGTGCTAACATCATCAGTGGTTAGAAAGGGGAATGTGCATCCTGTAGTCTGTTCTCCTAGTTGCCAAAAGGGACATTTCCCTCACACACACACTAACCCCCCTCAGACAAACACACACACTTGCCATTTACAGGATTCAAATCCCTACCTAACTATATTATGACATTTGAGACGGGTGCATTAGCGGAGCGCACTAATCGCATTACTGAGAGGTTTTCCTTCTCTTGCTGTACTTATAGGGTGCTGACATCATCAGTGTTTAGAAAGGGGAATGTGCATCCTGTAGTCTGTTCTCCTAGTTGCCAAAAGGGACATTTTTCTCACACACACTAACCCCCCTCAAACAAACACACACACTTAGCATTCACAGGATTCAAACCCCTACCTAACTATGTTATGACATTTCAGAGGGACGCATTAGCGGAGGGCGCTATTAACATTACTGGGAGGTTTTTCTTCTCCTGCTGTACTTATAGAGTGCTGACATCATCGGTGTTTAGAAAGGGGAATGTGCAGCCTGTAGTGTGTTTTCCCAGTTGCCAAAAGGGACATTTCTCTCCCACACACACCAACCCCACTCACACACACTGAGCATTTAAACCTCTACCTAATTATATTATGACACTTATGATGGACGCATTAGCAGAGTGAACTATTCGCATTACTGGGAAGTTTCTCTTCTCCTGCTATACTTATAGAGTGCTGACATCATCGGTGTTTAGAAAGGGGAATGTGCATTCTGTAGTGTGTTTTCCTAGTTGCCAAAAGGGACATTTCTCTCCCACAGACTTACACACACACCAACCCCACTCACGGAGCATTTGTAGGATTCAAACCCCTACCTAACTATGTTATGACATTTGTGACAGACGCATTAGCAGAGCACGCTATTCACATTACTGGGAAGTTTTTTTTCTCCTGCTGTACTTATAGGGTGCTGACATCATCGGTGTTTAGAAAGGGGAATGTGCATCCTGTGGGGAGGCAGACACCAAGCACACTCTGGCTTAGCTGTCATTCCCTAGGGCAAACAGCCTAGTGTTGACCTCTACACCCATATGTTTAATTGTCAAATGCACATTATTTGTTGCTGGTAGACTGTTTGCACATCTTTATTACCATAGCATTCCCTGTTTGTATGAACAACTTGTGCATCTGTGGAAGATGTTTGCATATGGGAGGGATCCACTATATCACGTATGTCTCTGTAGTCATTTAACTGTGTGCACTGGGCAGACTGCTGTAATGTGGTTGGTTCCTGGAATAACACATAACAATACCAGATGTGTGTCCAACTGCTAAACTGAGATTTGGCCTAAGTGTGTGAGCATGCCCAGTTCAGCCTTCCCATGGCATGTTGTCTGACATATGTCTCATTTATCAAAGTGTGTGAGCATGCCCAGTGTGAGCATTCCATATGTTGGACTCTGCAGCCCACCACATTTGCGGATGAGTGTGAACTTCAACAAATATCACCCGTTTATGGTTGTGTGTTGTGTGTCATGTTGTGTAGTTACTGTACAACTGCTTTGTGTGTGAACACAACAGGATTATACTGTGCCTGCAGTGTTTGCATGGGATACTTTGCATACAGTTGTCAACATCCTTTCACACTGACCTAACACTATAGTACTGTATAGTGTACTGGTAGTACTTTGACTGTGGTGGACCGTATCCTGGGCTTTAGTGCTATCACTGCTTTACATTTCGATTGTGAGCACAACAGCCTGGTTAGGGGCCAGTTGTGTACATCTGACCATGTTGCATTCTGTTCAGATATGAACTACTTAAACCAGGCTTGTCCAACATTGGTAGTGTATTTCACAACATAGGTGTACATTTGCAAACACTAGCGATGTGCCCTAGTCCATGTCTAATGCTAGTTGGAGAGTATGTTTGTCCTTCAACACACATTGTAAGTGGAGTTTGCCATGACATATGTCATGGTTAGTATACTGTGGCTCTGTCTACCTGTGACATGACAGTGATACCCAGGATAAAGCTACCATCTCCCATCCACTCATCAAGATTTCTATTGAGGAAGATTGATAAGTGACTCTATGGGTAGCCTGTACTGGGGGTTCACTCATGGGTGGGGGTGGCTTCTGTGTTATGGATCATGCAGTACAGCTTGTCCTATGTAAGTCAGTGCTGGGGTTCAGGTCTCTCATGTGCATAGCTCACTGCCATTCAGATTGTACAAGGTGCAGCATGTTTATTGATACCAGCAACACAGGCAACACATGGCATCTGTGCAAGCTCTTTGATACTCCTGGTGAGGTGCTGTTGGGGACTTTACTGTTGATGGAGATGTCTGCTGAGGTACATCCCACAGGGGCTATTGTAGTCAATTGTACCACTGCTGAAGGATGACTGCAGAGCCACAATGACCTCCCCTCATCTAGATCTGACAACCTTCATGATTAGGTGGGTATATGGTATGTTTCTGTAAACACTACAGCAAGTTTGTCCAATGCAGGATATCTATCACCTTGTGTCCCCAGGACTCTCATTACATGTTAACTACATAATGGGTTAACACCTATGTGGTAATTGGTGGGCACTTACTGTATATCCACGGGGGTTGACTATACACGTTTCTGCAATTAGCTTGCTGACATGGCTATGGCACCAGTTGTCTGTTTCTATGTGGCCCTTTTGTGGGATGCTTGTGTCAGCTGGTGGATCATATGTGGGGAGCAGTTTGTAGTCCTCTGCAAACATGTTCGGACACAGTCCTTCCATGTTTGCCTGTACCTATGGGACATATATACCAGACGAGGGAGATCCCAGGACCAAGAATTGTGGGATGCCAGTTATATCTGGTTTGTAGTCTGACATGGCTGCAGCATGTCTGACCATGTCTGTTCTGTCCTTGGTCTGGTTTGCAACCCCTCTACTGACATAGGGGTTTATATTTAAGCTGGTGAGCTTATCTATAATGAACATGTAGGGTATTGTATAGAAGCCTTTGCAAGGTCCAGCTACGCTGTGTGGACCACATTGCCCTCATCAATGACCTTAATGACTGTTTCAATTGAGTCAAACATGTTTAGAGGCAGGATCTGCACTTAAGAAAGCCACACTGGGTAGGGTCTGGTGTCAGTAGGTCCCCAATATCTTTATGTCTGTGGTACATGCTGATCCTTTCCATAGCTGTGCAGACCGAGCTTCTCAGGATTCTGGGGTAGTAGTTTTCAGTATCCATTCAGGCAACACCTTTGTTGAGAAGGACCACTGTTGTTGTACACTGCTCTTTGGGTACATATTCTGTGGTAAGGCTGACATTGAGCAGTAGTGTGGTTTGGCATTCCATTCATCTTGGAGTCCATGTTGCACTAAGCCCAGGACACCATCTCATACCATTGCTGCTGTGTGTTTTGCTTTGTAGATGTTGGCTGTTACCTCAGCATCTGCAATGTCAGGGGGCCAGCAGTCTGCTTGGATAGATATTCTGCATTCGGGGGGGGGGGTTTGCACTGCACCTGTCAGGATGTATGTTGGCAATATGTGTGTGTGTTTGTGATATTTCTGTGATTCAGAGCATATCTGTGAATTCCCAACATGGTTCCTACCATCAGTTGTGAAAGCCTTGGGATTATCCTTACTGTCCAGTACAATTTGTTACTTCATAGGTTCATAGGTTCATACTAGGCTATCCACCCTAGGGCATTTGTTAGCCTAGCCAGAGTGTGTGTGGCTTTTGCCACCCCTTGCTATGTGAATATTATGGCCATTTATGATTTGCTTTGCTGTGCCTCTGTCTGGACATGACACAGTGAAGACCCCCAGTGTAACTCTACAATCATCCATCCACTTGGCAAGATTCCTGTTGAAGAGTGTCAGTGAGGGGCTCTGCCTAACATGGAGTGGGATTCTGGTCCAGGGTGTGGGGAGCCTCTGGATTATGTATCTGTCCTACCAGCACATCCTATTTCATTATTTGTTGAGGTTGACATCTCTCACTCTCACAGCTCCGATGGATTTGAGTTTTCTGGGGTGGAGCATGTCCATTACTCCTGTTTGGACATGGCCTGCTACAACAGGAATGCAATGCCTCTGTGTAGGCAGTATGTGACTGCATTCAGCTGGGGTGTCTACAGCTAGGCAGCATATGACATATATTTGAGACCTTTTATCCTCTTGGTGAGGTACCTTTGAGGTCTTTCTAACTGCTGCAGGTGTCAGGTAAGGTACATCCCATATGAGGCATTGTACTAGATTATGGGTGTAATTAGAGAACAGTATAGGGGCACAATGACCTCTGTTGACGTAGATGTGAATCCTTTCCTGATACGGTGTCAAATGTAGACAGTCTTTCTAGCCACATTGGCAATGTGGGTGTCACATAACAGGTTACTGTCCACTTGTGTCCCTAGGTCCCCGGTTACTCCTTCCATACATAATGGTTTACCACCTATGTGGTAATTTGTGGTACCTTGTTTGGTATTTGGTGGGACATTCATACTGTCCGGTGTCTTCAGGACGGCTGGGTGGGGTTCCTGTGTGTGGGAGTGTGGTCTGTAGCATGCTACAGACTGTACAGCAGTCTTGCCTACAGTTAGTTGCACATGGGTGGACTCCAATGCCTTGTGCATTGTCAGTTACCTGGATGTATGGGTGTCTGTGCTGAATATGGATACTCACCCTCCTTTTATGTTTTGTTCCAGGTTTTGGGGCCATGACACATGATACGTGGTATAACCTGGTAGTGCTGGTGTGCTGTCAGGAGGCTTGCAGCAGGTTTCTGTCACTGCACAGACATCGATGTTCGCCATACTGGGGATGGCCTTGGGAGCATGCATATTGGGGTTTACACATCTGGCATTGGTCAGCATTACCCTTAGGTTTCTTTCCACTTATGTTTTCTAGGGTGGTGGGTCAGTCTTTTCAGCCTTGCCTACAAAAGGCTCTATGGAGGTGGCAAAGGCCTTATCCAATATTCAGACGCCCAGGGGTAACAGGTGCAAGCCATCCCAAGAACAGCTGTGTGGCTTGTCAAGCATGACATCCCAAGCAGACAGACATTGGATCCCCTTGGAAAGACACCAGTAAGTGTGCCACTTGCTATGACTGATCATTCCGTGTTTGTACTGTGGCATTATTCTTGGTAAGGGTAGGATGCTGCAAACGGTGAGTGTCATACCGGCCTGGACTACATAATTAGAGAACTCATCTATGTCTCTTTTCATGTAGTCTAGGGAGGTACATCTCAGGTCATTCACACCAGCATGGACTATGACTGCATCATACTTCTACTTGCTTTGGAGTGACCTGCATACTTCTGTTATGTGGCGTATTGTGGCAGCCTACAGGCAGCTTACTGTACCCTTTCCCTTGTTCAGTCTGGTGTGCGGGACAGCAGTGTGTCTGACTATGGAGTCACCTATTACAACTGTATCAGGCATGTTGTTTCTCCTTCTGGCCTGTGACTGTTTGGCACACCAGCTTTGTGTACTATGTGTTGCATGTGCTATGTTTGGAGGTTGTTTGATTGGGTGTCTGCTTTAGAGGCCTCTGTTGGTGTGCTGTGTTTGTAATTTGTGCCTCCGGGAATGTTTTTCTGTGTTTATGTGTTTGGTTTGCAGTTGTGATAGGTCTATGTGGGACTGTGTTTGTGGTGTGTGCGGTTACCTTCTCCTCCTGACTAGTTTTGGGAGTACTGAGTTGAGGGAGCTCAGCCTCCAGTTTGGATAGCTGGTTGCATCTCTCACATATATTTGTATTTCTTGGGTGGAGTTGGGGGTTGTCTGTGTACTTGGGGCAGGTGTAATATTGCCTCAGGATATACAGATTCAACTTGTTGTGGCTGGCCTTAGTGGATTGTATGTGTGGACAGATTTTATTGCCATACTACTGATCGGTGATTACTTCATTGTTTATGTTTGCTCTATCATGTAGTAGCTTCCTCATTCTCTTGCATGGTTTGGTTATGGCTGGTGTCCACCATGCCAGATTCCTGCGTGTATGGCATTGTGTCTTGTTTTAATTTAGGATTGCATAATCCAAGCATTCCTGGCAGTGTTCATGGAATGGCTGTATTACAGGTTCTGAGGTGTGGCCCATATTTTGCACCTGCACAGGACCTTTAATGGATTCCACATCAGTTTGGAGGAGTGCAAATATTGCTTAACACATGTTTTCCACTGTGGTTTTCTGGCCAGGGACTGTGGTCAGGATTTGTATATCCAGTGTGATTACTCTATGGTCTGGTTTTACCAGTGAGCATTACACTTCTTGTCTTGCCATCCAGTACCCATGTTGCTGATTATCACATCCAGTATGCTTACCCCTCTTGTGGGAGTGGTACGTTGTTCCTGGGCCTTTTGGTTTATGGATTCTATGAACTTTTGTCCAACACTGTTGGAGCTGGTATAATGCTCCCAGTCTATATGTCTGGGTATTTTCAGTCACCCAATATAATGTGGTTTGGAGGACTTGATATATTCATGTATTCCAGCATAGGCCAGGTGCAGTTCCTGGTGTTTGGACAGTAGTCTGTAGCAGGCTATAAACTGGGGGGCAGTTTTAGCCACTGTCACTTGACCATGGCTAGTTCATGCTGCTTTTTGTTGTGGTACCAACATGGGGGTGTGGTTATGCTTGACAATTCTTGCTAGTCACCCTCCTTTTGTAGCTTGTTCCATGTTTTGAGGCTGTACAGCACAGTATGAGGTGTAACCTGGTAGTGTTAGGGTGCTGTTGTGATCCAGTTTTCTGTTACAGCGCAGATATCACCATTCTCCATACTGGGTGAGTTTAGACTGCATGCATCTTGCTGTTTCAACTTATCCCTTATCTTATTCTTATCCCTTCTGATACCTATGGAGATAGGTTTGTGTTTTGAGCCTTACCTATTCAGGGCACACTGTGGGTAACAACAGCCTTTGCCAGTATCCATACGGCCTGCACTGATAGGTGCATGCCAGTCCTAGCAGGTGGTGCATCATGTCATGCTCAGCATGTCATCCCAGACTGGCACACATTTGATCCCCTTTGACTAACTGCGATACTTCCGTCAATTATTGCACTTGATCATCTCATTGTCATGTTGTGGCATGATGCTTGGTGAGGGTAGGATGTTAGTCAGGGTCCTCAGGTTTGCATATAGTACATGGTGTTACATTACTTAACACATAGCATTCATGCCTCAGGTGGTGTTGCAGGGCTGCCTCTGTCGGATGCACATATTACACTTCCCTGTACATGTTTGAGAGCAGGTTGTGTCATGTTAGGCATCCCTGTTACTATATGAGTGAGTCAGAGGGTATCATTCCCAGGGTTCCTACTGAGCCAGTGTATGTGCTATGCATTGCCTCTTTGCCAAGGCCAGGGCATACTGGGCACGCCTCCTTCTGCCTACTGGGGCAGGCTCAGGTTGTTCCTCCTCTGAGTCACGCTCTGCCTGTGATGGCCTTGGCAATGGTGGGGGGCTGTTTGGCCCGGCCCTATGCTGGTCCTGCTGCAGCTGTTTTCGCAAGATCATATTATGTAGCATAGCACATACCATGACAATTTAGGTACATGTAGTTGGTGTGTACTGCAAGGCTCCACCAGATGTGTCCAGACACCGGAACCGTGACTTGAGCAGCCCAAACACACGCTCTATTATATTACATGTTTGTGCGTGTGCCTCATTATGACGTTCCTGTTCAGGTGTGTGTGCGTTTCTGATGGGTGTCATCAGCCACGGCTCCAGTGCATAACCTGCATCCCCCACTAGGTGTCCATGCGGGATGTCCCCATTGGCAAATGTCTAGTACAGCTGCGTCAAATGCCAGATGTGGGAATCATGGTAGCTCCCAGGACAGCCAGCACACACATTCATTATTATGCCCTGGGCATCACACACAACCTGGCAGTTGATGGAGGGGAAGCCCTTGCGGTTGATGTATGCCCTACCCCGCTCACCAGCTGGTGCTTTGATGCGTATGTGCATGCAGTCTATGGCACCCACTACCTCAGGGTATTCCACTATTTGCTGGAAGAGACGCATATTGCTGGCCAATACCTCACGGGCATTGGGGAAATATACATGATCACCGACATGTGCTGACATGGCATCCAGGAACTGGTGCAGTACCCTGGAGGCTGATGCCTGTGATATCCCCATCATATCACCAGTTGGTCTCTGGAAGGTACCTGTTGCTAGTATTCTTAGGCCAACACATACCTTGGTTTCCACTGGGATGGGTTCCCCTCTGTTGGTTCTGTGTGTGAGGCGTGGCCTGCACAGCTTCATTATTTGCTGCAGGAGGTCTCTGTCCACTCTATAGCGCTCTACTATCTCCAGCTCATGTAACCCATGGTAGGTGACCCTGGGCCTGTACACTCTTCTCCGTCTCCTCACTGTGGGTTGTCTGGCACCATCTGCATTGTCACCACCCTCAACAAGTCGCCTATGTCTCATTATGACAGCTATGGCAGCCCCTAACATTTCTGCTCTGAGTTCAGCTTTTTCAGTTTTCACTTCTGATAACTTAACTCCTGTCTTGCAGTGTCTCTTGAGAGAAACATCCTGCACTGATGTTTGCAGAGTTTTAAGTGCTGGGCTGGGCTACTATTCTGCCTGTGTAATTGCCTGCATCTAATTGTTTTCACCTGCTAGCTCCAGCAGTATCTCCTGCTAGCTTCCTACTAAATCTGTTGCTTCCTTTTTCCTTTCTGTTTCCTCAGGGTGGAGCCATGTGTAAACCAGCAGAAACACGCTCACAGTGCCTTACACGCGCACACATGCTTACACAGTTCAGAATCTGCTTATTCGGATTACAACGCGTGCACGCCCACGCAAACAGTGTTAAACAGCTACCAACACGCTCCCACATGCTCAGTCTGCCTTACACGCGCACACTGTCTTACTCGTGCTTCATGGCGCGCACACATGCTAATACACGTCCAGCAAGAAACTTTGGTGTAGGCAACAGTGTACACCTTCCATTTCTTGACTTTCTCATGCTTAGTTAGTGGCACACCTCTTTCCATGATATCTGTTTGACATCTGTCATGTAACTCTGACCTCCAATGAACTGCATTTCTTTCTACCATTCCCCCCTGTGATGTCACTTATCTCCTACTCTGTTCCTCCCCTTCTGTAACTCTTACACTACTCAGACTGTGCTCATTTGCTATGTGACAGTGGAATTCAGTATCCTTACACTCATTTGCATCAGATTGCCTACTAATGCTTAGTTACATGTCTTAGACTCAGCTTCCCCCCTTAGCAACCACTACACGGTGGCCATGTTGGTTTTGGTCTGCTGGTCCCTGCATTGACATTCCATGTATTGCATAAAACTTACATTTGTAGGTTTAAAACCTTCGTTTTTATGTTTTATACAGCGCAGCCCATTTGCACGGGGCTGCGCTGGGTTTAAACATCGGCAATCGCCAAAAAAAATATATATTTTTAATATATTTGCATCAGGTTACTTTGCCAATGGCCACATATTTGGCCATTGGCATGCTGCCTGACACATATGCACCCTTTATTTGGAGCTGACATGGCTCCATTACAGCTTTTGCAGAAATGTACTCAGTTGTCAACTGAGTACATTTCTGCAGCTAAAACAGCTCTTACACGGGCTGTTCTGGGCTTCCTGGATCGCTAATCATCCTAATTTGCATGCTATTCGGCTGCAAGTGAGGTGATTAGCTTAGCCATGCCCACTCCATGTAAGAGCCGTTTTAGCTTGTCTCTTACATGGACTTTGGGCTGTTCCTGGATCGCAAAGGCTGCATGGAGTCTTACACTACTCTTAGACTCCGTGCAAGCCTTCATGAATCCGGCCCATTATCTTACACTTGTTTTGACTGAATGTTAAATCTGTTTCCAGTGCCCAGCAACTTAGAGACTCTAACTAATTGTTTAACTCATTTACATCAAATGGATTTGGAACTGAGAAACCAATCTTGCAATCATCAGCATAATTATAAAGCCAGAATGTATTATTCTTTGGTAATGTAGCAAACACCACATTAAACAGGACTGGTCCGAAGACAACCCTGAGGAACTCCAGCTTTAACCCTTGAGTAATCAGAATAAGAATGTTGTATACTTACACACTGTTATCTTCCATGTAACCAAGTATCAATCCACTTTATGTTCCTGTAAACATTATTTAATAATAACCTTATGAGGTAACTTGTCAAAAGCTTTCACAAGATCCAGAAAAACAACTCCAGGATGTAGGTCCAGATCCAAGGCCATGGTTATCTCTCCATAAAAGCTAATCAAGTTACTAAGAGTAGATCAGCCTTTATGAAACCATGTTGATTAATATCATGGATTTTTATGATCCTGCTGATTTCTCAATAAAATCTAACAGACATCTCTTAAAACATTTTCCCAGTAAGGAAGTTAAACTGATGGGTCTAAAGTTACCCATCTGATTGTTTGAGCCACCTTTATAAACTGGAGTTACGCAGGACAGTTTCCAGGCTTCTGGAACAGTTCAAGATTCTTACAGTTTATTAAATATTAAATTTAAGGTAGGTAAGAATAATAGCTTTTACAGAATTCAGCAAATGACTTGGGATCAGATCAGCGTCAATAGAAAAAGTAACTTTAAACTTGGCAAGTGCTCTGGTAATATTCGTTCCTGTTATCACCAGGCATGACCCTGTTACAAAATAGCTGCAGACATCATCCTTATTTATACTATCTTGCCAAATGCATGAGAAAAATAAATTAAATTCATTGGCGATTTTTCTAGGCCTAGTAATTGTCTCACCATTAATTTACAACATCGGTAATAAAAAAGTATTGCTATTAATTTCATTTATACAGCTATAAAAACCCTTTTTATTTGAGGTATTAATAATTTATTCTCAAAACATATTTTGCAATTATTAATTCATTTTTCAAGTTCTTACATGATATATTAAATTTATTTCTGTTCATATTTGAAAGGAACCTAACTAAGGTTTTTAAGCTCCACTTTTTCTTCCTGTACAATCTCAAAATGTCTTTGTTCCATCAAATTGGGAAAGTGAAACTGTTTCTCTTTTGTTTTACTATAGTAGTAACCCTCTCCTGAAGCAACCTTCTCCAAAACACTATATCCATAGCAACTATCAGATCTACCAACTATAGTCATGCAAACACATGTAACATAATGATTAATAAATTTTCTTTACATCTAGCTTTCCATATTCATATGTTTTTAAATGTGTAGTTCAAATGAATGATCTATCAATAACAAATGTGAGAGAATTATGATCTTATGACCCTAGTGGTGGAAGTATATTTATACATTGAACTTTAGTCAGTACATTAGTCAATATGGGGTCCAAGATACTTTTTTCCCCTGGTATGTATGTGTATATGTGATTATATCATGAATTACCAAACTCCTTAAGCAGCAAACATACTAATAGTGATCATTTAGATCAAATCTAAAATTACTAAAACCTAAAAAAAAAAAAAAAACAAATGTTTTTGTAGCTGGGCAATCTCCCCTGCACCCCCACACCCCCTGCTATTTATATATACCAACTCTGAAATTGCACAACGCCGGAGTAAGGGAAAATTCCCTGCCCAGCTGCAATGCAATCTCACACAGAAAGCAGCCATTAGGCTGAAACACAGTGGAACAGCATGTTCATTTTTCTGAGTATTCGTTCTTATTCTCAACCACAAAAAATGTTTGCTATGAATGGTAACTATATAGAGAAAGGCAGAGAGAGAGAGATAGATAGTTGTAAATACAGATATAAATATATATATATATATATATATATATATATATATATATTATATACATATACATATGCATGACTACAAAGACACACGTTTACATAAAAATTCATGTCTACCTACTCTCCTTTGTGCAGTGTGCTGTGTATATATACTGTCAGATATACCTACCAATTTGATTTCATTAAAACCCAAAGTGGTGTCAAAAAGCATCTAGCCCATTCTGCACTGTACTGTGCACATTGTGCAAGACACATGTCTGCACATATGCTAAGTATTCACCCTACAATGCACCACACATTCAAACAACTAGGATAACTGTGCAGGCTTTGTCTTTCCACACACCACTGCATATCACTAGTACTAAATGTACTTACAAGTCATACATGGAGTTACCTCTCTCTTCTTGCATATTTACTGTCCAGATCAAAAGTAAAATACTCCTGCAGGGCAAGAAGAGACCTCCCTAAGCACAGTCAAACAGTAAACTGTGTATGCAAAGCTGGTCTCTCCTTCCACATAGCCCTGTGGATATTTGACTTTAGGTATTCCCATATAAGGCTCACTGACCTTTACCACACTGCAGTGGGCATGCAAAGTGTCACTGAGCAGTGAGTCACCTTGCAGCATTCTTCACATTGGGTAAAATGCCACCTAATAGGAGGTACAACTCTGCTGCATACTACAGCACATGCCACAGCTGTAAAATACTGTATACTCTTTAATGTCTGGTGATATTGCTGGTCCAGCTACAGTAGGTATTTTTTTTATTTTCTTTAGAAAACACTTTTTCTTATTCAGTGCCTGGTTTGGTAAAACACAGACACACCTAATCTGCTGCTATGATGACTTTATTTTTTTTCCTGTGATTGTAAAATGAGGGTGCAATCCCTGCACTCACAGTGGGTACACAGTCACAACACTGCATAGTTTAGCCCAGTGATGGCATTCTTTATCTCTGATTCCACCCAGACTAGCCTCATGAATCATCCAGTCATGATGCCATTGTCTCTGTTTCCAGCTCTGCTTTCAACCAGTAAAAAGTAAGTGATGAACAGAAGCATGGGAGTAGTCAGAGTCAGATACTAAATTTAAAATAGATAAATAAATGAAAATCATATTTTCACAGTCTAGAGATGGCAGCACTCCTTTTCTCATGCAGTGTTCATAGATATGGATCATACTGATAACTTCCATTTAACAATTCACAGCAGTATATTCAACCACAGTGGGAGACTGTTTGGGGTCAAATAACCAGAAATACTGAAAGTTATGTGGTAAGGTGTCTGTAGTCAATGAAGTGTCATATTTTCCAATCAGAGGCATAGGCAGAGCTAAAAACTGCTGAGGGGGGCAAAAATAGCAATAAGAATAATGCTGTCTTATCCTGCTGTAATTATTTTTGTTTTGTTTTTTTCCAAATCCTGTCAACATATATTTAAAAAAATGTGGTTATAGCCATTCAACACCAGTCATGGGATTCAGAAACATTAGTTACATGACTGCACAATGGCTAATTAGCATGATCAAAATAGCACAATGAGGCCAGAATCTGATTAGCAATGTAACAGGAGGCAATAAATGCAACAGAAATTAACTTATTAAGGAGTACATTTGCAAAAAACAAACAGGCTGCACAAAGTGGAGTATAGCATGATAATGATCGAGTGATCTAAGGAACCAAGTAGTGTGCATGCAGTACACCAGAGGCTGTGGAAGTTCAAAAGTACAAAGTCTCACCACTATAAGAAAGTACAGGTATGCAAAAATCTTACCGTAACAGTAGATATCCTTCTCTTCACTGCTGTAGTATTCTTTACTAAAGGAGATTTCCTGCCAACAGTACCCCAACGTCCAGCCAGTATACCAAAGCCTTAGGAGTTTATAGACTTCATACTTCACGCATATGCTCCCCACTCAAGGTGTAGGGCATAACGTTGACATACAGACAAACATATCTCAGAACTGAATAGCCCCAGAAGGAACAACAGTCATAGGAAGTAGGAGAAACGTGCATCCAGAAGGAGAAAAAGGAAAAGAGTAGAGCAAAAAAAGGGAGGAGGGCGGGAGTCAAAACTACAACAGTGAAGAGAATGGCATCTACTGTTATGGAGCAAAAAAAGGAAGGAGAGAGGGAGTGAAAACTACAACAGTGAAGAGAATGACATCTACTGTTACAGAGCAAAAAAAGGGAGGAGGGAGGGAGTGAAAACTACAACAGTGAAGAGAATGACATCTACTGTTATGGATCAAAAAAGGGAGGAGGAGGGAGTGAAAACTACAACAGTGAAGAGAATGACATCTACTGTTATGTAACAAAAAAAGGGAGGAGGGCGGGAGTCAAAACTATAGCAGTGAAGAGAATATCTACTGTTATGGAGCAAAAAAAGGGAGGAGGGCAG
The DNA here is from genome assembly GCF_019279795.1 of Protopterus annectens. Lineage (NCBI taxonomy): Eukaryota > Metazoa > Chordata > Ceratodontiformes > Protopteridae > Protopterus > Protopterus annectens. Next base: position 833,764,972 of record NC_056746.1, read on the forward strand.
GAGTCAAAACTACAACAGTGAAGAGAATGACATCCTGGGGGCAGAGCCTAGATGGCACTCTGAAAGCATCACTTTTTAGAGCTCCTAAAAACTACTTTAAATAACAGGAAATTATTTTTCATTTTGAGAAAAACAGTTAATTATTGTTCCTTAGTATTTTTATTACTAGTATTTCAATTTTGGAATATTTTCTTCAAGAATTTCCTGTCAGAAATCTCTGGAGATTTTAAAGCTGATTTGGGAAGATGAGTGGCTCAAAGAACTCACATGCAGAATCTATTCTGAGGAAAGAAATTCAATTGATATCTTCAACTTTACCAGAACTATTTATTAAAATGGACGGTTTTAAAGACAACTTAGAAAACCTGAGAGAAAGTTGTCATACTCAAACTGAAACTTTTAAAGAACTTCTCCAGCAACAGCAAGTCAAAATATTAAACATTGAAGAGTCCTTATCTGATATAGATGGAAGGCTCAAACAGGAGGAAACCCAAGGTGATTTTCTTTAGCAACAAAATAAATGGCTTATTAACAAACTAGACAATATGGAAAACAGAGAAAAGAGGACTAATGTGAGAATTTTCAGTTTAAAGGAAAAATCTGAAGGAGATGACATAATTTCTTTCCTTAATTCATGGTTACCTGACATCCTTGAACTGAAAGAAGGTTTTTCTTATGGTATAGAAAGAGCCCATCGAGCCATTGGAAAACCCATTCCTACATCTTCATCATCCTCACCCAGGTCAGTCGTGGTTAAATTTCTCTCTTATCTAGATAAAGAGCTTTCTCTGAAATGTGCTTGGAGAAAGTCCCCTCTGAAGTATAAGCAAAATCTAATTAGATTTGACAATGACTTTTCCTCCAGAGTCTTAGAAATTAAAAAAAAAGCCTGGCCACTGGTAAAGTTACTCAAACAAAATAAAATAAAAGCACAACTAGCATATCCTGCAAAAATAAGGATTTTCACATCCAGTATGCTTACCCCTCTTGTGGGAGTGGTACGTTGTTCCTGGGCCTTTTGGTTTATGGATTCTATGAACTTTTGTCCAACACTGTTGGAGCTGGTATAATGCTCCCAGTCTATATGTCTGGGTATTTTCAGTCACCCAATATAATGTGGTTTGGAGGACTTGATATATTCATGTATTCCAGCATAGGCCAGGTGCAGTTCCTGGTGTTGGGACAGTAGTCTGTAGCAGGCTATAAACTGGGGGGCAGTTTTAGCCACTGTTACTTGACCATGGCTAGTTCATGCTGCTTTTTGTTGTGGTAACAACATGGGGGTGTGGTTATGCTTGACAATTCTTGCTAGTCACCCTCCTTTTGTAGCTTGTTCCATGTTTTGAGGCTGTACAGCACAGTATGAGGTGTAACCTGGTAGTGTTAGGGTGCTGTTGTGATCCAGTTTTCTGTTACAGTGCAGATATCACCATTCTCCATACTGGGTGAGTTTAGACTGCATGCATCTTGCTGTTTCAACTTATCCCTTATCTTATTCTTATCCCTTCTGATACCTATGGAGATAGGTTTGTGTTTTGAGCCTTACCTATTCAGGGCACACTGTGGGTAACAACAGCCTTTGCCAGTATCCATACGGCCTGCACTGATAGGTGCATGCCAGTCCTAGCAGGTGGTGCATCATGTCATGCTCAGCATGTCATCCCAGACTGGCACACATTTGATCCCCTTTGACTAACTGCGATACTTCCGTCAATTATTGCACTTGATCATCTCATTGTCATGTTGTGGCATGATGCTTGGTGAGGGTAGGATGTTAGTCAGGGTCCTCAGGTTTGCATATAGTACATGGTGTTACATTACTTAACACATAGCATTCATGCCTCAGGTGGTGTTGCAGGGCTGCCTCTGTCGGATGCACATATTACACTTCCCTGTACATGTTTGAGAGCAGGTTGTGTCATGTTAGGCATCCCTGTTACTATATGAGTGAGTCAGAGAGGGTATCATTCCCAGGGTTCCTACTGAGCCAGTGTATGTGCTATGCGTTGCCTCTTTGCCAAGGCCAGGGCATACTGGGCATGCCTCCTTCTGCCTACTGGGGCAGGCTCAGGTTGTTCCTCCTCCGAATCATGCTCTGCCTGTGATGGCCTTGGCAATGGTGGGGGGCTGTTTGGCCCGGCCCTATGCTGGTCCTGCTGCAGCTGTTTTAAGATCATATTATGTAGCATAGCACATACCATGACAATTTGGGTACATGTAGTTGGTGTGTACTGCAAGGCTCCACCAGATGTGTCCAGACACCGGAACCGTGACTTGAGCAGCCCAAACACACGCTCTATTATATTACATGTTTGTGCGTGTGCCTCATTATGGCGTTCCTGTTCAGGTGTGTGTGCGTTTCTGATGGGTGTCATCAGCCACGGCTCCAGTGCATAACCTGCATCCCCCACTAGGTGTCCATGCAGGATGTCCCCATTGGCAAATGTCTAGTACAGCTGCGTCAAATGCCAGATGTGGGAATCATGGTAGCTCCCAGGACAGCCAGCACACACATTCATTATTATGCCCTGGGCATCACACACAACCTGGCAGTTGATGGAGGGGAAGCCCTTGTGATTGATGTATGCCCTACCCCGCTCACCAGCTGGTGCTTTGATGCGTATGTGCATGCAGTCTATGGCACCCACTACCTCAGGGTATTCCGCTATTTGCTGGAAGAGACGCATATTGCTGGCCAATACCTCACGGGCATTGGGGAAATATACATGATCAACGACATGTGCTGACATGGCATCCAGGAACTGGTGCAGTACCCTGGAGGCTGATGCCTGTGATATCCCCATCATATCACCAGTTGGTCTCTGGAAGGTACCTGTTTCTAGTATTCTTAGGCCAACACATACCTTGGTTTCCACTGGGATGGGTTCCCCTCTGTTGGTTCTGTGTGTGAGGCGTGGCCTGCACAGCTTCATTATTTGCTGCAGGAGGTCTCTGTCCACTCTATAGCGCTCTACTATCTCCAGCTCATGTAACCCATGGTAGGTGACCCTGGGCCTGTACACTCTTCTCTGTCTCCTCACTGTGGGTTGTCTGGCACCATCTGCATTGTCACCACCCTCAACAAGTCGCCTATGTCTCATTATGACAGCTATGGCAGCCCCTAACATTTCTGCTCTGAGTTCAGCTTTTTCAGTTTTCACTTCTGATAACTTAACTCCTGTCTTGCAGTGTCTCTTGAGAGAAACATCCTGCACTGCTGTTTGCAGAGTTTTAAGTGCTGGGCTGGGCTACTATTCTGCCTGTGTAATTGCCTGCATCTAATTGTTTTCACCTGCTAGCTCCAGCAGTATCCCCTGCTAGCTTCCTACTAAATCTGTTGCTTCGTTTTTCCTTTCTGTTTCCTCAGGGTGGAGCCATGTGTAAACCAGCAGAAACACGCTCACAGTGCCTTACACGCGCGCACACATGCTTACACAGTTCAGAATCTGCTTATTCGGATTACAACGCGTGCACGCAAACAGTGTTAAACAGCTACCAACACGCTCCCACATGCTCAGTCTGCCTTACACGCGCGCACACTGTCTTACTCGCGCTTCATGGCGCGCGTGCGTCACATCCAGCAAGAAACTTTGGTGTGGGCAACAGTGTACACCTTCCATTTCTTGACTTTCTCATGCTTAGTTAGTGGGACACCTCTTTCCATGATATCTGTTTGACATCTGTCATGTAACTCTGACCTCCAATGAACTGCATTTCTTTCTACCATTCCCCCCTGTGATGTCACTTATCTCCTACTCTGTTCCTCCCCCTTCTGTAACTCTTACACTACTCAGACTGTGCTCATTTGCTATGTGACAGTGGAATTCAGTATCCTTACACTCATTTGCATCAGATTGCCTACTAATGCTTAGTTACATGTCTTAGACTCAGCTTCCCCCCTTAGCAACCACTACACGGTGGCCATGTTGGTTTTGGTCTGCTGGTCCCTGCATTGACATTCCATGTATTGCATAAAACTTACATTTGTAGGTTTAAAACCTTCGTTTTTATGTTTTATACAGCGCAGCCCGTTTGCGCAGGCTGCACTGGGTTTAAACATCGGCAATCGCCAAAAAAAATATATATTTTTAATATATTTGCATCAGGTTACTTTGCCAATGGCCACATATTTGGCCATTGGCATGCTGCCTGACACATATGCACCCTTTATTTGGAGCTGACATGGCTCCATTACAGCTTTTGCAGAAATGTACTCAGTTGTCAACTGAGTACATTTCTGCAGCTAAAACGGCTCTTACACGGGCTGTTCTGGGCTTCCTGGATCGCTAATCATCCTAATTTGTATGCTATTCGGCTGCAAGTGAGGTGATTAGCTTAGCCATGCCCACTCCGTGTAAGAGCCGTTTTAGCTTGTCTCTTACATGGACTTTGGGCTGTTCCTGGATCGCAAAGGCTGCATGGAGTCTTACACTACTCTTAGACTCCGTGCAAGCCTTCATGAATCCGGCCCATTATCTTACACTTGTTTTGACTGAATGTTAAATCTGTTTCCAGTGCCCAGCAACTTAGAGACTCTAACTAATTGTTTAACTCATTTACATCAAATGGATTTGGAACTGAGAAACCAATCTTGCAATCATCAGCATAATTATAAAGCCAGAATGTATTATTCTTCGGTAATGTAGCAAACACCACATTAAACAGGACTGGTCCGAAGACAACCCTGAGGAACTCCAGCTTTAACCCTTGAGTAATCAGAATAAGAATGTTGTATACTTACACACTGTTATCTTCCATGTAACCAAGTATCAATCCACTTTATGTTCCTGTAAACATTATTTAATAATAACCTTATGAGGTAACTTGTCAAAAGCTTTCACAAGATCCAGAAAAACAACTCCAGGATGTAGGTCCAGATCCAAGGCCATGGTTATCTCTCCATAAAAGCTAATCAAGTTACTAAGAGTAGATCAGCCTTTATGAAACCATGTTGATTAGTATCATGGATTTTTATGATCCTGCTGATTTCTCAATAAAGTCTAACAGACATCTCTTAAAACATTTTCCCAGTAAGGAAGTTAAACTGATGGGTCTAAAGTTACCCATCTGATTGTTTGAGCCACCTTTATAAACTGGAGTTACGCAGGACAGTTTCCAGGCTTCTGGAACAGTTCAAGATTCTTACAGTTTATTAAATATTAAATTTAAGGTAGGTAAGAATAATAGCTTTTACAGAATTCAGCAAATGACTTGGGATCAGATCAGCGTCAATAGAAAAAGTAACTTTAAACTTGGCAAGTGCTCTGGTAATATTCATCCCTGTTATCACCAGGCATGACCCTGTTACAAAATAGCTGCAGACATCATCCTTATTTATACTATCTTGCCAAATGCATGAGAAAAATAAATTAAATTCATTGGCGATTTTTCTAGGCCTAGTAATTGTCTCACCATTAATTTACAACATCGGTAATAAAAAAGTATTGCTATTAATTTCATTTATACAGCTATAAAAACCCTTTTTATTTGAGGTATTAATAATTTATTCTCAAAACATATTTTGCAATTATTAATTCATTTTTCAAGTTCTTACATGATATATTAAATTTATTTCTGTTCATATTTGAAAGGAACCTAACTAAGGTTTTTAAGCTCCACTTTTTCTTCCTGTACAATCTCAAAATGTCTTTGTTCCATCAAATTGGGAAAGTGAAACTGTTTCTCTTTTGTTTTACTATAGTAGTAACCCTCTCCTGAAGCAACCTTCTCCAAAACACTATATCCATAGCAACTATCAGATCTACCAACTATAGTCATGCAAACACATGTAACATAATGATTAATAAATTTGCTTTACATCTAGCTTTCCATATTCATATGTTTTTAAATGTGTAGTTCAAATGAATGATCTATCAATAACAAATGTGAGAGAATTATGATCTTATGACCCTAGTGGGGGAAGTATATTTATACATTGAACTTTAGTCAGTACATTAGTCAATATGGGGTCCAAGATACTTTTTTCCCCTGGTATGTATGTGTATATGTGATTATATCATGAATTACCAAACTCCTTAAGCAGCAAACATACTAATAGTGATCATTTAGATCAAATCTAAAATTACTAAAACCTAAAAAAAAAAAAACAAATGTTTTTGTAGCTGGGCAATCTCCCCTGCACCCTCACACCCCCTGCTATTTATATATACCAACTCTGAAATTGCACAACGCCGGAGTAAGGGAAAATTCCCTGCCCAGCTGCAATGCAATCTCACACAGAAAGCAGCCATTAGGCTGAAACACAGTGGAACAGCATGTTCATTTTTCTGAGTATTCGTTCTTATTCTCAACCACAAAAAATGTTTGCTATGAATGGTAACTATATAGAGAAAGGCAGAGAGAGAGAGATAGATAGTTGTAAATACAGATATAAATATATATATATATATATAAATTATATACATATACATATGCATGACTACAAAGACACACGTTTACATAAAAATTCATGTCTACCTACTCTCCTTTGTGCAGTGTGCTGTGTATATATACTGTCAGATATACCTACCAATTTGATTTCAGAAAAACCCAAAGTGGTGTCAAAAAGCATCTAGCCCATTCTGCACTGTACTGTGCACATTGTGCAAGACACATGTCTGCACATATGCTAAGTATTCACCCTACAATGCACCGCACATTCAAACAACTAGGATAACTGTGCAGGCTTTGTCTTTCCACACACCACTGCATATCACTAGTACTAAATGTACTTACAAGTCATACATGGAGTTACCTCTCTCTTCTTGCATATTTACTGTCCAGATGAAAAGTAAAATACTCCTGCAGGGCAAGAAGAGACCTCCCTAAACACAGTCAAACAGTAAACTGTGTATGCAAAGCTGGTCTCTCCTTCCACATGGCCCTGTGGATATTTGACTTTAGGTATTCCCATATAAGGCTCACTGACCTTTACCACACTGCAGTGGGCATGCAAAGTAAGTGTCACTGAGCAGTGAGTCACCTTGCAGCATTCTTCACATTGGGTAAAATGCCACCTAATAGGAGGTACAACTCTGCTGCATACTACAGCACATGCCACAGCTGTAAAATACTGTATACTCTTTAATGTCTGGTGATATTGCTGGTCCAGCTACAGTAGGTATTTTTTTTATTTTCTTTAGAAAACACTTTTTCTTATTCAGTGCCTGGTTTGGTAAAACACAGACACACCTAATCTGCTGCTATGATGACTTTATTTTTTTTCCTGTGATTGTAAAATGAGGGTGCAATCCCTGCACTCACAGTGGGTACACAGTCACAACACTGCATAGTTTAGCCCAGTGATGGCATTCTTTATCTCTGATTCCACCCAGACTAGCCTCATGAATCATCCAGTCATGATGCCATTGTCTCTGTTTCCAGCTCTGCTTTCAACCAGTAAAAAGTAAGTGATGAACAGAAGCATGGGAGTAGTCAGAGTCAGATACTAAATTTAAAATAGATAAATAAATGAAAATCATATTTTCACAGTCTAGAGATGGCAGCACTCCTTTTCTCATGCAGTGTTCATAGATATGGATCATACTGATAACTTCCATTTAACAATTCACAGCAGTATATTCAACCACAGTGGGAGACTGTTTGGGGTCAAATAACCAGAAATACTGAAAGTTATGTGGTAAGGTGTCTGTAGTCAATGAAGTGTCATATTTTCCAATCAGAGGCATAGGCAGAGCTAAAAACTGCTGAGGGGGGCAAAAATAGCAATAAGAATAATGCTGTCTTATCCTGCTGTAATTATTTTTGTTTTGTTTTTTTCCAAATCCTGTCAACATATATTTAAAAAAATGTGGTTATAGCCATTCAACACCAGTCATGGGATTCAGAAACATTAGTTACATGACTGCACAATGGCTAATTAGCATGATCAAAATAGCACAATGAGGCCAGAATCTGATTAGCAATGTAACAGGAGGCAATAAATGCAACAGAAATTAACTTATTAAGGAGTACATTTGCAAAAAACAAACAGGCTGCACAAAGTGGAGTATAGCATGATAATGATCGAGTGATCTAAGGAACCAAGTAGTGTGCATGCAGTACACCAGAGGCTGTGGAAGTTCAAAAGTACAAAGTCTCACCACTATAAGAAAGTACAGGTATGCAAAAATCTTACCGTAACAGTAGACGTCCTTCTCTTCACTGCTGTAGTATTCTTTACTAAAGGAGATTTCCTGCCAACAGTACCCCAACGTCCAGCCAGTATACCAAAGCCTTAGGAGTTTATAGACTTCATACTTCACGCATATGCTCCCCACTCAAGGTGTAGGGCATAACGTTGACATACAGACAAACATATCTCAGAATTGTAAGGATGTAGCTAGCAAGTTAGGCTGGTGCACGGCAAGCAAGTAGGTTGATCCAAAAAACAAAAAATGCCAGCACCTTGGAGAGTCAAACAAAAAAGTTTATTTAAACTTCAAAAAGCTGGTGATTAGACCGGTTTCAGCTAAAAGCTTTCCTCAGTAATACATCAATGAAGTTACAAGAAGCCCTTATATAGCTGTAAAGTGTTTGAATCCATGACATCATTTCCTGTAATTAGTTAAATGAAAAGTATATGTTATAATAGTGAATTATCACAAATAATACATTATAAAATTATAATCTGCCCATATTCAAGTATGCCAAGGTGAGACAAAACTCCTGTAATAAAAAGGTCATATTAAGAAAACAAAGAATAGAAAATGTGATGTTATACAATAAGAATGAAATTACTTACTGCAAACTCATAATTTATCATTTAGCCCTGGGGGAAAAAGTCCCCCTAGTTTAATAATCCACCTTCTTTCTTTTGTATTAAGAATGTCATGCCATCCTGATTTAAAGGAACGATCCCCCACAATACGATCAATAATGGTGAAAGTGAATCTTGCATTTAAATGTTTGGTTGAATGTTTGTACAGTGCATTAGTCATTCTGTGGTTTCTGATGACCTCCAGGTGCTCTGAAATTCTAATGCGGAACTGCCTGGATGTCTGGCGATGTAAAATGCCTGGCATGTACAGGTGGCTAGATAGATTATCCAATCTGAACTACAATTTCGAAGAAGTTGATGTCATATACCTGACCTGTATTTTTGCTAGTAAAACTCGTTGTTTTGAAAATGTAATTGCAAAAGCTGCAATGGCCACAGGGAAAGTTCCCAATCAGCTTATCCCCAGTGAGTGTCCTTTGTGTAAAGTTATCCTGCTTGATTTTTGATGTTTTTTTATAATGAGAAAAATGGGTGCATAGGGATTTCCCCTTTCTATAGGAGAAGTAACAACGTTCTCCTAAATAATTTTCTAAAAGGGGGTGCGAGTTGAGAATATTCCAGTGGTTATTGACAATGTTAATAAGATTTCTGCTGTTACGGCCATAGGTAGTAACCAATCTGCATACTTCGGAATCATCTTTTTTCTTTCCTTTCTTATATTCCAATAAAGACTCTCTGGGTATGGAGTTACAGGTACACACTGCTGAGTTTATGATTTCTGGTGAGTATCCTCTAGACAAAAATCTGTTGGTTAGGTCTTCATGATATTTGGTAAGATCTTCATGTGAGGAACATATTCGTCTTATTCTCATAAATTGAGATTTTGGAATGTTTTTTGTAATATGTTTTGGATGGAAACTTTTGGCATGTAAGAGAGTATTATACTGGGGAAGTTTTCTGTATATAGATGTTAATAATGTATTATCCATCTGTCTTTTCAGATGGACATCCAAGAAATTAATTTCATTGGGATGATGTTCTTCAGTGAATTCAGTCCCCCAAATATTGCCATTAAGGTATTCCAAAAATTCCCCTAGATATTCCTGTCCTCCTTTCCAAACCATCCAACAGTCGTCCAGGTATCTCCTCCATATGTCGATTTCTGGTAAATATATATTGTGCATTGGATCGTATATGATGGTTTCCTCTATGTATCCCATAAACAGATCCGCATATATGTATGCGAAGGAGGCCCCATTGCTGTTCCTGTAATTGCCAATAGCAATTCTGTTGGAAGTAGAATACATTTTTGGTCAAGATGTGTTCCGCCATGCATAATATTAATGTATTCATTCCTGGTGGGTATAAATTAGCTTTGTATAACCAAAACTCCAGTGCCATGAGGCCAGCCCAATGAGGGATGCTGGTATATAAAGAAGAAACGTCCAAAGTGCACATGAGCCAATCCGAATCAATTGTGTGTCAGTGACAATATTCAAAAATTCAGTGGTGTCCTGTATTCTAGCACGAATGAATTTCAATAATGGTTTTAACTTTTCCGTGAAAGGCTGAAAGTGGTTCCGTTAGTGAGCAAATGCCCGATACAATTGGTCTACCTGGTGGTTGTTCCAAAGATTTATGGATCTTGGGTAGAAGGTATAGATATTGTTTGGCAGGATCTTTGACTGTAAGATGTTTCTTAGTCTTTTCTGAAATAATACCATTTTCCACTGCCTCTGTCAGAAATAAAATAATTTCATTTTTAAAGCCAGATGTTGGATCAATATCCATCTTCATATAGTGGTGGTGATTGGATAATTGTCTGTTTGCTTCATACAAATAGTAGTCATTGTCCATAACCACAACCGCACCCCCCTAGTCTGCTGGAATGATAACAATATCTTTGTTGTTTTTCAGTTGTGTGAGCGCAAGCTGTTCCTGTTTGGAAATATTGTTGTGCATAATGTCTGGGGAGCTGTAATGAAAATGTAAATCTTTGAGAACAGCCTGTTGAAACACTGAAACATGTTTGTCCATTGGGGGTGTAAATGTGGATTTATGAAATTTAAATTCAGTTGATCTTTGAGTGTCAATATGTTGGTCCTGCTGCTGAAAAAATATTTTTAAGTTAATCTTTCTACAAAAGTCTAAAATGTCAGATACAAAAGTACTCTCATCAATAAAGAAACCTGGGATAAAACCGAGTCCTTTATTCAAAAGTGCTTGCTGTTCCTCAGTTAAAACATGTTTGGAAATATTGTGTACATTAAGTATAGTATTGATTTATTTTATCACTGTCATGAAAAGTTCTTCCAGACTTGTAACCCTATGTTTTCTTCCGGCTCTATGTTTCTTACCCTAAAGGGTGTTGTGATGTTCTACCCCTTTTGGCATTTGGAGAGTCCCCAACTATGGAGATGTCTGTATCTGTAGTGGAAGATTCCTCCCCAGATGTAATATAATTTGAGCCTGTTTTCTTAAGAATAGACCTGGGTCTTTTCTTTCGATTAAAAGGCACATTTCTAGTGCCTTGGGCAAACCTGACACCCTTCTGTGATTCGAATTGTCTACCCTTAAGGTAGTCCTCTTTGTCACGAGAAAACTTATGAAGTTTCCTGCTTTTTAAGCTATTCTCCAAAGTGGAGACCTCCTTGGCCAACTTGTTTAAACAATCCTGAAAAATACTGGTCCCCTCATGATGTTTAAGTGAGTGGCAAGTTTTTTCAACCTGCTCTATATTATTTTTAATAGTTCTCTCATAATAGGCTGACAGTATGTTAACCCTGGCCATCGCCGCTTCTTGTTGTGCTCTCTGCCACTCTTTAATTAAAGTCTCATCTGGATTGGCCACCAGTGGCTGTATCTTACATCTTAAACCCCGTGGGGTTATGTTTTGTATTTGGTACGCTTTAAAAAGCTTATGATGCCAGATATTGGTTCTTAGGGCCTTGATTTGTTTTCCAAGTTTGTGAAAGGAATTCTCGCAACCGTCAACTGGATCTGTCCGATTTGCATCAAATGTTTCATTTTGGTCAATGCCAATCCCAAAAATTTTTAGATCGTCCTTATCGGAGCATAGGCCTGATAGTAGTTTTTCCAGATCCATGACAATTAGTTGCACTGGTTTGGTTCACACTAGACTGAGAGTATATAGTCAAATGCAAAGCACAGAGATTGTTATGACAAGCCAGCCAAGGAAGTGTTTAATTACTGATAAATCTAAAACAATTCAAATCCAGAGGGGCACAGAGTTCTATAGTGGAGGGTAAGTCTGGTTATTATAACCAGGGGGGTGCGGTTGTGGTTATGGACAATGACTACTATTTGTATGAAGCAAACAGACAATTATCCAATCACCACCACTATATGAAGATGGATATTGATCCAACATCTGGCTTTAAAAATGAAATTATTTTATTTCTGACAGAGGCAGTGGAAAATGGTATTATTTCAGAAAAGACTAAGAAACATCTTACAGTCAAAGATCCTGCCAAACAATATCTATACCTTCTACCCAAGATCCATAAATCTTTGGAACAACCACCAGGTAGACCAATTGTATCGGGCATTGGCTCACTAACGGAACCACTTTCAGCCTTTCTTACGGAAAAGTTAAAACCATTATTGAAATTCATTCGTGCTAGAATACAGGACACCACTGAATTTTTGAATATTGTCACTGACACACAATTGGATTCGGATTGGCTCATGTGCACTTTGGACGTTTCTTCTTTATATACCAGCATCCCTCATTGGGCTGGCCTCATGGCACTGGAGTTTTGGTTATACAAAGCTAATTTATACCCACCAGGAATGAATACATTAATATTATGCATGGCGGAACACATCTTGACTAAAAATGTATTCTACTTCCAACAGAATTGCTATTGGCAATTACAGGGAACAGCAATGGGGGCCTCCTTCGCGCCCATATATGCGGATCTGTTTATGGGATACATAGAGGAAACCATCATATACGATCCAATGCACAATATATATTTACCAGAAATCGACATATGGAGGAGATACCTGGACGACTGTTGGATGGTTTGGAAAGGAGGACAGGAATATCTAGGGGAATTTTTGGAATATCTTAATGGCAATATTTGGGGGATCGAATTCACTGAAGAACATCATCCCAATGAAATTAATTTCTTGGATGTCCATCTGAAAAGACAGATGGATAATACATTATTAACATCTATATACAGAAAATTTCCCCAGTATAATACTCTCTTACATGCCAAAAGTTTCCATCCAAAACATATTACAAAAAACATTCCAAAATCTCAATTTATGAGAATAAGACGAATATGTTCCTCACATGAAGACCTCACCAAATATCAGGAAGACCTAACCAACAGATTTTTGTCTAGAGGATACTCACCAGAAATCATAAACTCAGCAGTGTGTACCTGTAACTCCATACCCAGAGAGTCTTTATTGGAATATAAGAAAGGAAAGAAAAAAGATGATTCCGAAGTATGCAGATTGGTTACTACCTATGGCCGTAACAGCAGAAATCTTATTAACATTGTCAATAACCACTGGAATATTCTCAACTCGCACCCCCTTTTAGAAAATTATTTAGGAGAACGTTGTTACTTCTCCTATAGAAAGGGGAAATCCCTATGCACCCATTTTTCTCATTATAAAAAAACATCAAAAATCAAGCAGGATAACTTTACACAAAGGACACTCACTGGGGATAAGCTGATTGGGAACTTTCCCTGTGGCCATTGCAGCTTTTGCAATTACATTTTCAAAACAACGAGTTTTACTAGCAAATATACAGGTCAGGTATATGACATCAACTTCTTCGGAAATTGTAGTTCAGATTGGATAATCTATCTAGCCACCTGTACATGCCAGGCATTTTACATCGGCCAGACATCCAGGCAGTTCCGCATTAGAATTTCAGAGCACTTGGGGGACATCAGAAACCACAGAATGACTAATGCACTGTACAAACATTCAACCAAACATTTAAATGCAAGATTCACTTTCACCATTATTGATCGTATTGTGGGGGATCGTTCCTTTAAATCAGGATGGCATGACATTCTTAATACAAAAGAAAGAAGGTGGATTATTAAACTAGGGGGACTTTTTCCCCCAGGGCTAAATGATAAATTATGAGTTTGCAGTAAGTAATTTCATTCTTATTGTATAACATCACATTTTCTATTCTTTTGTTTTCTTAATATGACCTTTTTATTACAGGAGTTTTGTCTCACCTTGGCATACTTGAATATGGGCAGATTATAATTTTATAATGTATTATTTGTGATAATTCACTATTATAACATATACTTTTCATTTAACTAATTACAGGAAATGATGTCATGGATTCAAACACTTTACAGCTATATAAGGGCTTCTTGTAACTTCATTGATGTATTACTGAGGAAAGCTTTTAGCTGAAACCGGTCTAATCACCAGCTTTTTGAAGTTTAAATAAACTTTTTTGTTTGACTCTCCAAGGTGCTGGCATTTTTTGTTTTTTGGAACAAACATATCTCAGAACTGAATAGCCCCAGAAGGAACAATAGTCATAGGAAGTAGGAGAAACGTGCATCCAGAAGGAGAAAAAGGAAAAGAGTAGAGCAAAAAAATGGAGGAGGGCGGGAGTCAAAACTACAACAGTGAAGAGAATGGCATCTACTGTTATGGAGCAAAAAAAGGAAGGAGGGAGGGAGTGAAAACTACAACAGTGAAGAGAATGACATCTACTGTTATGGATCAAAAAAGGGAGGAGGAGGGAGTGAAAACTACAACAGTGAAGAGAATGACATCTACTGTTATGTAACAAAAAAAGGGAGGAGGGCGGGAGTCAAAACTACAGCAGTGAAGAGAATATCTACTGTTATGGAGCAAAAAAAGGGAGGAGGGCAGGAGTCAAAACTACAACAGTGAAGAGAATGACATCCTGGGGGCAGAGCCTAGATGGCACTCTGAAAGCAGCACTTTTTAGAGCTCCTAAAAACTACTTTAAATAACAGGAAATTATTATTTTTAATTTTGAGAAAAACAGTTAATTATTGTTCCTTAGTATTTTTATTACTAGTATTTCAATTTTGGAATATTTTCTTCAAGAATTTCCTGTCAGAAATCTCTGGAGATTTTAAAACTGATTTGGGAAGATGAGTGGCTCAAAGAACTCACATGCAGAATCTATTCTGAGGAAAGAAATTCAATTGATATCTTCAACTTTACCAGAACTATTTATTAAAATGGACGGTTTTAAAGACAACTTAGAAAACCTGAGAGAAAGTTGTCATACTCAAACTGAAACTTTTAAAGAACTTCTCCAGCAACAGCAAGTCAAAATATTAAACATTGAAGAGTCCTTATCTGATATAGATGGAAGGCTCAAACAGGAGGAAACCCAAGGTGATTTTCTTTAGCAACAAAATAAATGGCTTATTAACAAACTAGACAATATGGAAAACAGAGAAAAGAGGACTAATGTGAGAATTTTCGGTTTAAAGGAAAAATCTGAAGGAGATGACATAATTTCTTTCCTTAATTCATGGTTACCTGACATCCTTGAACTGAAAGAAGGTTTTTCTTATGGTATAGAAAGAGCCCATCGAGCCATTGGAAAACCCATTCCTACATCTTCATCATCCTCACCCAGGTCAGTCGTGGTTAAATTTCTCTCTTATCTAGATAAAGAGCTTTCTCTGAAATGTGCTTGGAGAAAGTCCCCTCTGAAGTATAAGCAAAATCTAATTAGATTTGACAATGACTTTCCTCCAGAGTCTTAGAAATTAAAAAAAAAGCCTGGCCACTGGTAAAGTTACTCAAACAAAATAAAATAAAATCACAACTATCATATCCTGCAAAAATAAGGATTTTCACTTCAAATGAAACAAGGACATTTAATGACAATGAAGAAGCAATAACTTTCATAAAGAACAATAATTTGGTCACAGTTCCAGAAGAAATGGACTGGTCTCTTACTACAACATTAAAAAGATCCCCTGAGAAAAATAATTGGATTGATGTAAAGAAAAAAAAGCAAAGAACTGACTCAAAAAGTATTCCTTCTGCTTCTCTCAAAGAATCAACTAAAACTAAAAATTCAGGCTAAAGGTAACAACTATGTATTTGTCTACTTATATTTAAAGCTACTCACAAAATATCTGTCAACAATATGAACACTCCATTCACATACAACAGACTTAATGATTGCTTTATTTTGTGATGGTGAAGTATAAAAATGAGGGTTGGGAAAGAAATATTTAATATTAATGTAACGTACTAAAAATACTGACTGTACAAACGTGTTTAAATCTAATAGGCAAGGATCGGTACTGGCATGCAAGTTTTAAATATGTTTGACTCATTTGAATCATTTGCAATGAAACATGGATTAATTCAACCTAGACAATGAATAGATCCTGTTGAATTATTTGTCAAATATTGTTATAGATTTCACTTAAAGGTTCTGCTTCTCACAAAAAAGTGAAGAGAAGCTTTTGTTACACGAGACACGTAGGAAAGCTTTACTGCTTAGTCCGCGAGCTCCCTTAGTGCACTATGCACACTATCATAAAGGCAGAATGCTCGTTTGATAAAGTAAAGTGCCAAAACACAATAAACACAACACAATATATCGATGTTAAGTCATTATACTTTCTAATTTAATATATGTATTAGGAACACAGTTTTAAGTCATCACGAAGTGTTTGTTTGAACATCTACCTTCCATCTTAAAGATATGCCACGAAACCCCTTTAACACAAGTGTTGTATTAGCAAATCCTTTCTTTGTTTAGTTGTCAAATAATTTTATAGCCAGTGAAAAAAACAAACATAAAGTACTGAAGTCTGGATTATCTTACTACCAGAGATGATGACGCAACCACACGATTCTAGTGTGTAATCACATTACGCTTCCTTATGGTCTTAAAGCGACAATACTTTTGTAAATAGGATAACTACTTAATATATATACTGTATGAAAGAAGGGATGGAAAAAAGGTATTACGGGGCATGAATATATTATAGTTTATTGTTAGATATTATAAAACAAAAATAAAGGAATGCATTTATACAGATAAAAGTGGAATATTCAGCATTAGACCCATGGTTAGATACTTTGAAGTTCTCTATGAACCTGCATTATTTAGTTAATAAATAAATAAAGAAGAGAAATGACTTAAGAAGTATGCATGTCACCATATTCAACAAAGTATCAAAGGAAGTTTTGGTATACTTAGAAACAGTTACTTGACCAGATGAGGAAAGAATATGTAAGACATAATCTGATACTGGGTCCTTATAAGCTTGCAATAAGACAAATCTCATATTTATTGTATTGAACTATAGCTTATTATAATAGACATAGAGTGCAAACAGTGAATTGCTTGCAAAATGTTATTTCAGACAAGCACATCTAACCTACAAGAATACATTATTAATGGAATTTTTCTGCTGAAAAATGAATATTTGTAAAGGCACTCGCACTATGAAACTAGCTAGATGAATATTTCATCTGTTTATCATTGTCATTACCTTACGTACAACTACTATTAATGTTTGGTCATTGAAATGCAATTCTAAATTGATTTGTTTCTTAGAATTGATATTATACGAATGTAAAATAGAAATTTAAGACCGTGCTCAACACATGCAATAGAATTTTTAAAGCCATTAGTAATTTAATAACAAACGAACTTTCTATTGAAATTTAAGGTTACATAACAAACATGATATAGAGCTCTGCATGTGTAATTGTTGCATAGAATAGCCTTGAGCAGCACTGTCTATGCTTTGGAATTCACATATATGCAGAACTTGTAGTTCACAAATTTAAACTAATCCATAACAGCAATGACAGGTGTTAGAAATTGTTTAATTCTCTGAGTTTTAAATTGTTACTAGTGTAAACAAATTGCATAACACTGACTAAAATATGCTCTATAAGGCAGTTAGGAAACAAACTGGTCATTATATAGATACTCATATAAGATAGAAAGGAAATGGATTATCGAACACATTACATGATAATTTACTTATGTTATATAAATACTTTATTAAAAAGGAATTATACCTGAATCAACGCACAAGATGCAATAAATGATAAAACTTAAATGCTTGAAATCTATACCAGGTTATTCTACAGCAAGCACATCTCTAAATAACTTTGATTGAATTAATCACATATTTTGACTTGATCAATTGCAACCTCCAGAATAATATGTAAAGGAGCCTCTAATGTTTCATTAATGTTTGGTTCAATTTCTGCAATGAAGTTTAATCTGTCTGAGCTTCTTAGTTCACTCAGATTGGGAATGTTATACATTCCATGTTTGTTAAAAGATTATTTTAAATATTTGTTTTTATACATGTATAAGGTCTACTATTATACATTTGTTGATTTTTTCTTCTGGCCTCATTCAATTTTTATTTTATATAGTTTAAAAGGAAGTAACAGCCTCACCACTGAATTCAAAGCATATATGGAGAATATACAACAAATAAATGACAAAATATACAGTCATCATTTCAATCAAATTCTTTAAGTACAAATTAATGAGATGGACACAGTATTACTCTCATTAAATGTAAATGGTTTAAATAATCCTAGGAAAACATCTAACTTACTTAAATACCTAAAAATAAATAAAGCACAAGTGGTTTTTCTACAGGAAACTCACTTTAAAGCTAATGATAATTTCACTTGGAACCCAAGTGACTTCCTAAAGCTATCCAATTCATCATATAGTAAAAAAAAACAGGGGAGTATTAATACTATGGGAGAAAAATATTATTAATCCCCAAGTTTTATTTAACTATAAAGACAAAGAGGGCCTTTTATCAATAGTAATAGTAAGATATAGTAATAGAATCTGGACATTGGTGAACTTGTATTGGTTTCCGGGTATAGGTATAGGAACTATTAAAAACCACATAGAACTTATTAACAAAACATCTAAAGGTAACGTAATTTTGGGAGGTGATTTTAACTGTATATTAGATAGCCAGGAGACTACCAACAAAAGACCTTTTCGTATCACATCTACAGGGAGAACTCTTAAAAAATGGATAGATAACTTGCAGTTATTGGACTCATTTAGTCTTAAGAATGAAAGTTCATTACTATTCTCCCATAGTGACTATAGATTTAACACTCAAACAAGAATTGATAAAATATATGTATCTCATGATTTAAAAATGAAAATATCACATTCTTCTATAATCCCCTGTCCCCTGTCTGACCATAACTCGCTTATTCTTAGAATTCAAATGGATTTCAAACGATTGATAATCACCAAAAGTATTTCAGCATATTTTACTAAATTAAAAGAGTTTAAGCCATAGTTAGATTTGGAAATAAAATATTTCTTGGATACAGACTATACTAGTGACAAAAATATAGTTATTTTATGGGATTCTCTAAAGACATATCTTTATGGCAAAATTATTTCTTGGTGTAATAATAAAGTGAAGGAATGGGAATCAGAGCTAACTAACATTCAGAAACAAATCATAGAAACTTACCTAAAGGTTTTAGAAGACCCTGTTGTAAAAAAAAAGGAGATTGAAAAATTAAATAAAGAATATAATGATATGTTATTGCATAAAACCAATCTGGCCTTAGAAAAATTAAAATTAAATTCTTATTCAATCTCTCCCAAATATATGCATCATTTAGCTATGAGATTAAAAAGATCTTCCAATGCAAATAATATTACAAACATAATTCATGAAGGAGATAACAAGAAAAAAGTTTCAGATACAAGTGACATTTTGGATGCTTTTAAATTTTATTTCACAAAACATTATAACAATAATGACCCACTTCAAAACAATACAAACGTATGCCTAGATAACTTAAATTTAAATAAAATACCAGAGAGCATAAACATGAATACTTAAAAACAAATTACGACAGAAGAAATTAATGAGAAAATTAAAAGATGTAAAAATAACAAAGCCCCAGGCATAGATGGAATCATTATGGACATTTATAAACTATTCCCATCATCTGTCATAATAATACTACAAAAGGCACTAAACGAAACATATTCACAAGGCATAATTCTACCATCATGGAGATACTCATTGATTACACTTATTTTAAAGGAAAATAAAAATCCCACTTCATGTAGCTCATATAGACTTATTTCACTCCTTAATAATGACTACAAAATTCTTATGTCTATTCTGGTCAATAGGATCAAAAAAATCTCTAACTAAAGTCATTAGTGATGACCAAATGGGGATTATTTACAACAGACACACCCATGACCACTATAGATATTTTAAATAAAGACAAAGCTGAAGCACTAATAGTCACATTAGATACTGAAAAAGCATTTGATTCATTAAATTGGAATTACCTATTCAAAGTTTTACAAATTTATAATTTTCCTACACAATTCATCACTCTAATAAAGAATATATATAGAGACAACCTGGCATATGTAAAATTAGGTCCATTCACATCGGAAGCAATTAAAATTACTAAGGGTTCCAAACAAAGATGCCCCATGTTTCCAATATTATTTACCCTAGCAATTGAACTTTTTTCCTCTGAGATTCGTTCAAATCCCAAAATTAAAGGAATTAACATTTATAATAAATTTAACTCCAAAATAATGTTATTTGCTGATGATATTTTACTTACCTTTTCAAACTCAGATGAGTCTCTATGTGAATTAAATTCTATTGCTGAAAAATTTCATTAGATCTCAGGTCTAAAAATTAATGCTTATAAATCAAATCTTATACTATTAAATAATAAAAATAAATCAAATACTAACATAAATCAAATAATTGGTAAACAAGTTTCCTCTTTAGATTATTTAGGGATTGTTTTATATGAAAACCTAGAACTAACTTTATCTACAAATTACAACAATATTCTGAATACCCTAAAATTATCAATAGGAAAATGGAATAAGCTGTATTTAACCTTTGAAGATAGATTACAGTTAATAAAATGGTAATTCTCCCAAAGGTAAACTACATTACACAAGCTATCCCTATAATTCCTAGCAAAAAATCTTAAAAGATTTAACTAGAATCATTATAAGTTTCCTTTGGTACCCCCCAAAAAAAACAGAATAGCTTATCTGAACCATATTAGGCCCTGGGAGATGGGAGGTATTAACTTTCCTGATTTAGAAACTTATATCAAAGCATCCATTTTCAAAACGATAGTAAATTAGATAGATACAAAATTTTCCTCAGCATGGAAAACATTACATACTGTTATTTTTCAAAAGGAATGTAAATTAGCAAAAAATATACAACTAAATGATCAGAATAATAAGCTCTGGTGCTTTATTTGTGTTAACTTGCAATACAACTGCAACAAACCTACTAATCTAAATTATATAAATTACATTTACAATACTTTTTGGAGTTTTGTAAATAATAACGTTGATATCAAATTATGGTTCCAGTTATTAACTCCATTTAAAATTACAAAAAGTTTTTTCAACAACATTCCTACAGACACCCTTAACTCATGGAAGAGAAACAACTTCATATGTTGGTATCAATGTATGGAAAATCTAATAGTCTCAGATATGAATCAATTAATTAACACATTTAATTTATCAAGCACTGACTGGCTAGCTCTCAATACACTAATAACTTATGCAAAATATTTATGTAGAACAATAGATAATTCCTCATTTAGTTCCATGCCCAAATTTATATTTCATTTATATGGAATAATATATGGAGACTTTAATTGGACAAATTTAATTTCTAACTTATATAAAATTATCATCAACTATAAAACAAAAGCTAATCAGAAATTTTGGAATTTCATCACTAAAGATCATACATTATTGTTATCAAATGAGATCAAAAAAGGTATATTATATTCTATAAAGTTAACCTCAAATATACAATGTTTAAAAATATTTGCATGGAAGCTGCTTCACAGAGCCTTTTACACTCTAAGTAAAATAGCTAAATTTAATAACATGAATGAAACATTATGTTGGAGGTGTTCATTAAAAATGTAATGCAGATTGGTCTCATATTATGTATGAATGTTCTTATATACAGAAATTTTGGGAATATATTGGTGAATTTTTGCAAGCCATTTATACTGATTCTTTTATTTTGTCAAAGTTATTAATTCTCTTGAATATATATGAAGCCACTGCAATGAAAAGGAAAGACGGGTATCTTCTTTGGACTATAATGGCAGTATCAAAAAAATGTATCACAAGGAAATGGAACTCAACTATCAGTCCAACTTTCGAGGATATTCTAACTCTATTGAAAGAGATAGCTTTATTAGAAATCAAAGTTAAGGAAATGAGAATCTTTCCTAGGAAATGGACCAACAATCCTTGGGAGAAAGTTCTCTCCCTAATTGAGACACTCAAGATGGTCACAAATTAACCTACATAAGAAGAGAAGTCACAAGGAATCATCATTTATTTGTCCAACTGTTTATTTAATAATGTATAGCGTCTGTATATGCAATAATGATTTGTACTTCTTATATACAACTGACTTGAGGCCTATGTACATTTGTAAATAGTTACTTAACTTAAATATTTGATTTACAAAATCCATTAACTATTGGTTGTAAAAAATTCTTTCAATAAAATTATTTGAACAAAAAAAAAAAGAGAATGACACTACTGTTAGGGAGCAAAAGAAGGGAGGAGGGCGGGAGTGAAAACTACAACAGTGAAGAGAATGACATCTACTGTTATGGAGCAAAAAAGGGAGGAGAGAAAGAGAGTGAAAACTGGGTTCATGTCAAACCAACGACACGCAAAAGAACAACATTCACTATATCGAAACGAAACCATCGACATTGCAAAACATCGACACTACATTTATACGTAAGTACAGTGCTAACATGGGTCCTGCAAGGGGGAAGTAAAGGATATGATATGACACTGTACCATACTACCCCTTGCAGGACCCATGTTAGCACTGTACTTACGTATAAATGTAGTGTCGATGTTTTGCAATGTCGATGGTTTCGTTTCGATATAGTGAATGTCGTTCTTTTGCGTGTCGTTGGTTTGACATGAACCCGTGAAAACTACAACAGTGAAGAGAATAACATCTACTGTTATGGAGCAAAAAAAGGGAGGAGGGCGGGAGTCAAAACTACAACAGTGAAGAGAATGACATCTACTGCTATGGAGTAAAAAAGGGAGGAGGGCGGGAGGCAAAACTACAACAGTGATGAGAATGACATTTACTGTTACAGAGCAAAAAAAGGGAGGAGGGAGGGAGGGAGTGAAAACTAGAACAGTGAAGAGAATGACATCTACTGTTACAGAGCACAAAATGGGACAAGGGCAAGAGTGAAAACTACAACAGTGAAGAGAATGACATCTACTGTTATGGAGCAAAAAAAGGGAGGAGGGAGGGAGGGCGTGAAAACTGAATTACATCTACTGTTACAGAGGAAAAAAGGGAAGAGGGCAGGAGTCAAAACTACTACAGTGAAGAGAATGACATCTACTGTTATGGAGCACAAAATGGGACAAGGGCGGGAGTGAAAACTACAACAGTGAAGAGAATGACATCTACTGTTATGGAGCAAAAAAGGGAGGAGTGTGAGAGTCAAAACTACAACAGTGAAGAGAATGACATCTACTGTTACAGAGCAAAAAAACGGGACAAGGGCAGAAGTGAAAACTACAACAGTGAAGAGAATGACATCTACTGTTACGGAGCAAAAAAAGGGGGAGGGAGGGAGTGAAAACTACAACAGTGAAGAGAATGACATCTACTGTTACAGAGCAAAAAAAGGGAAGTGGGCGGGAGTCAAAACTACAACAGTGAAGAGAATGACATTTACTGTTACAGAGCAAAAAAAGGGAGGGGGGGGCGGGAGTCAAAACTACAACAGTGAAGAGAATGACATCTACTGTTACGGTAAGATTTTACACAAGTGTACTAGTTTTGAGCACACATATGCTCAGACAAGATGGTGTGCATTTGTCAAGATCAGGGAAAATAATTTTTTCAGCAGTTATTTTGCAATATTTGACAAACACCAGGCAGGATTTTTGCCAGGTCAAAAGTTTAACATTTCACAGACAGCAACATTTGATGCATCTTTGATGGTTGTTAATGTTAGGTACATTAATAATAATGTTTTTTTATTGGAAAATTTGCTACAGTCCCACAAGATTGATGTTGCTATTGTTTGTGAAACATGGTTAAATAATAATGATTGGAAACCAGCTCTGTCAGGGTATACATGTTTCTATTGTAGCAGACATTCTAACAAAAAATCAGGTGGAGGTGTTAGGTAAGGGATTAAAGATGAGACCTGTGATTATTACATGTTTAATGACAACACCAATACTACAGACTGTTTAACTGTGACAACAAAGACAACCTTGGAACATATAACAATTGTTAGAGTATATAGACCACCAAAGTCAAGTGTAGATGACCTAGAGAAATTCATACATTTATTGCATGAAACACAGGAGGAAAGAATAATATTAGCCAGGGACTTAAATTTACCAGAAACAGACTGGAATAGTATTGATTCAACAATGTTAGTAAGGAAGTTATTCACAACGTATATTCAGGAAAAACAATTGCTTCAGATTGTAAAAAAACACCTACCGGGGGACGTAACATACGAGACATTGTTTGTGTTCCTAAAGAAATTACTGTTACTTCAAGTCAGGTTTTACCAATGTTAATGTGCAGTGATCATGGGGTTATAAAGGTTAATTTGTTGCTAGATAATTCTGCCAAACTGAAATTTAAACCAATGCACAGAAGATTAATTACAGATTATATGGAAGCAAAACAGTCACTATGTAAAACTAATTGGAGTGAGGTGTTCAGTGAAATAACTGCAGATGAAATTGTGGAAAAATAATGGAGAAGGTACTATTGGAGAAGTTTTTGTCAGAAATGGATAGGTTGGGACTTGAAACCATATATCAGCATGCATATGTTGAAAACAGATCTATTACCACCTATAACATGATGTTCTATAACAATATAATATCTAGGGATGAAAAATTGTGCTGTGATGTAATTTATACAGATTTAACTTCAGCATTTGACAGACTCATACACAAAACACTGATCAATAAATTAGTATAACTAGGTATTGATATACTCTTGATAAGATGGATAACTGTATGGCTTACAAATAGGACATGGCAAGTATTGTACAGCAACTGGACAGGTGAAATCTTTGATTACAGTCAGGGTGTCCAACAGAGCTCTGCCCAAGGCCATTACTTCTTTAGATTGTATCTATCAGATCTAACTTTTTCATCTGAGGTGTTCTACAGACTATATGCATATGACCTCAAATTGGGTAAACTGATTACATGTGGTACAGATAAGGCATGTCTGCAAAATAACTTGACTAAATTGACCATTTTGGCACAGGAGAATAATATGCTAATAAATACATCAAAAACTAAGCATATGAGATTTGGAAGACATAAATTGAAAGGTGAATATTTAATACAGCACACAGTGATTGAAACTGTAGACTCATTTAAGGACCTGGGTATATGGGTAGATTCAGCTATGAGTTTTTCTAATCATATCAACCAATTGGTTAATGATAGTAATAGAACTATAGGTTGTGTAAAAATATTTATAAAGTCTAGGAAATCAAAAACGATGAAGATATTTTGTTTGTTAGTTACATTAGACCCAAACTTGAGTATAGAATAACAATATGGAAACCCTATAAGAAAACGGATCTATATTAGATGAGCGACCATTCCGATGTTTGAATCATAGATGGTCGACATCATATGATCGAACGTCGGAAAGGTCGAAGGTGAAAGTCAATGGCTTTTCATGCGCAGAATGGGAAATTTTCCCATTCTGCACTGAAATGCGTTCTCGGAGTTGGTATATTTAAGTAGGGGGGTGTGAGGGTACAGGGGGCTTGCCCCCCTGCTCAGAGCACAGTAAGGTATGTTTTTTTTTTTTTATTTTATTATATAGTCGATGTTTCGAACTTCGTTCATATGAGTTCGCTCGTGTGAGGTTCAAAGTTTTGAAAGTTCGACTATATAATATTGACACAAGAAAACAAGCATGAGTAAACCAAAAAGAGGACAGCAGAGGAGAGCATCAATAGATGTGAACATTTAAGCTATTATGAAAGACTAAAATATCTGAACTTGTACAGTGTCTCTTACAGATATCTAAGATGAGATCTTATACAGGTATATAGGGCACTTAGAGACAACTACCTCTGGGAATGTTTGGGGTTATCAAAAAGTACTAGAGAATCAGCAGACAACCTTTGTAGAAGATTCTATAGGAATGAGAAGTGTGCTAACTGGTTCTCTGACAAAATAGGTGATGCATGGAACAGACTACCAAATTACATTAAAGCAGGTACTAGATTAGATATTTTTAAGAACGGCCTGGACGCTTACAAGTGTTTTGGTATATCGGCAAGCCAGAAGGGTATTAATACCTGTGCTTGAAATATTTGTATGTATGTATGCCCTGTCCATTCTTTACTAAAGGTAGAGTACAAAAGCTCAAGAAGAAACTTGGGAGAAGGAAGGCCAAGCAGACCCCTCAAGAAACCCATAGAGGATAGCTCTGGCAAAGCCAGCTCTTGCCCTGGAAACAACATCCAATTTGTAATGCTAAGTAAAGGTGTGGACAGAGCTCCAAGTAGCAGCTTCAAAGACAGAATTGTTATCCAGTCCTTTGAAAAAAGCACCAGAGGAAGCCATGGCCCTCGTAGGATGAGCCTTTACAGAGGTAGAAAGGCTCTTCCCATGAAAGGAGTAACAAAAAGAAACGTCCTTAGAGATCATTGAAGAAGTGGTTTCCTTAGAAACAGCCAAACCTACAGATCTGGGATGAAAGGACATAAAAAGCTGCTCACACTTGCAAATGGCCTCAGTCTTATCTAAATAATATCTGAGCTGTCTATGCAAATCCAAGGTGTGAAGAACTTTCTCACTAGCAGACTGCAGAGAAGGGTAAAAAGAAGGGCAAATTAATAGACTGATTAAAAGACAATTCATTAAACACCTGGGGCATAAAAGATGGATTAGTACAAAGGGATACCCTGTCCCTATGAAAAAGTGAAAAAGAAGGAAGAGTCATAACAGCCTGGAGTTCAGATACTCTCTTAGCTGAAATAAGGGCCAAAAGAAGAACAGTCTTCCAAGTACAATGCTGTAAGGAACCTAAAGCTTCAGGCTCAAAAGCAGCCCTAGTCAATTTTACAAGAACAAAATTAAGGTCCCAGGAAGGTGGAATAGGCTTCCTGGGAGGTCTGATATGAAGGACACCCTTATGAAACTTCCTGACCTTAAACCTAGAGGCCAAATGAGGGGTTAATGACAGACAGGCATAAATAGCTGGAAGGAGAGCTTTAGCAGAAGAATATGCTAACCCAGCATGGAGCAATTCACACAAATAAGAAGGAATCAGAGGGATCCCCACAGAAAGTGGATAATGATTATCAGCATGGCACCAGATAGAAAATTTCTTCCATTTGGACATATGGGATTTCTTGACAACAGGTTTCCTGGCCTCCTGTAGTACCCTAACCACGTCCTTAGAAAAAATGGTGCCTAAAAGGGATGAAAACCCTATCGCTCACAATCTCAGTGGAAGAGTGGACAAGTGAGGATGGATGAGAGATACCTTGTCTTGTATGAGTAGGTCCACCCTGTGAGGTAACTTGTGGTGATTGCCCTTGGATAAGTGCAGAAGAAGAGGGAACCAATGCTATCTGGACCAAAAGGGAGTCACCAAAATGATTTTGTAGGAGTCCTACTCTATTTTGAGCAAGACCCTCAGACTCAGAGGAAGGGGGGGGGGTGTAGAGATATATCCCCTTCCATGAAAATGATAGGGCATCCACCTTCCAGGCCAGAGGACTTGGGACTCTGGTACAAAAAAGAGGAAGTTATCTGTTAAAAGGGGAGATAAAAAGATTGACTTGAGGAGTACTCCACTGATAGACAATGTACAGAAACACATCTCTTTGAAACATCCATTCAAAAGCCTGTGTTGTGGACCTACTCACGGAGTCTGACACTATATTTTTCTGTGAAGGAATGTATACAGCCTGAAGAGACCCTGTCACTGGACAGCTAGATCCCAAACTTAAAGAGCTAGCCTGCAAAGAAAGTAGGATCATGTCCCCACTTGCTTGTTGATATCCCACATCACTGTGGTACTGTCTGTAAAGATTTTGAGAGGCCCTGGAAGAAAAAGGGAAATAAAGAAAGGTCTGAAGGGCAAAAAACAGAGCTCTCATCTTCTTGATATTTATGTGGTCAGACCCCTGATGAGGGGGCCAGAAATCCTGCACCTTGAGGGAACTGAAAGAAGCTCCCCACCCCGTGTCTGAGGCATCTGATAAATGTTCCTGAAAGGGAACGGGAGGCTGAAAAAAAAGTCCTGGGTTGTGGGACAGCTGATGAATCCACCACTGAAGCTTGTACTTGAGACATGAAAGAAGGGGCCCAGAAAATTTAGAGGATTTCAGTGTTGGAGCCATACTGACTTTAGAAATCACCAAAGTTTTCTCATGTGTAGCCTGAGATAACATAGGAATGGTGGAAGCCATAAATCCTAAGTGCCCTCAAAAACTCCCTGGCTGTAAGTGAAACCTGAGGAAGAAGGGATTGAAAAAAGGACAGAAGAGAAAGAGCCTTGGATGTAGGCCTTTAAGAAGAAGAAGAAGAATTATACAGAATATTATATCCATAATCTATCAGAAAGTATTCTAAGAACTAAGCGAAAATGGGACTGGAGAACTGAGATTCTGCTGATAGGGACGACTGCAATTAAGGATATAGACAATAGGCAAGAGTGTGCTGGAATTTATTGGAGAAAATTGGCAAAGGAACCAAGGTATTGGAAGCAAATAACTAGAGATGGAAAGGTAATAGAATGGGAACAGGCCAAGAATTTATTTGGAGTGCAGGCTAGAGATTGCCTTTCCTATCGAGGATTGATACTAAACAAATGAGCAGCATTAGTAGAGTTTTTAGTAGAATCTATAACAGAAGCTGCCATTAAAAAAGGAGTAATTAGTACAGCATATAAAATATTGCACGATAACTATAAGAATCAATCAGAGGAGGTTAGAAAGGATTGGGAAGAGAGACTGGATAAGCAATTCACAAAGAAACAATGGGAGGATATATGTATGTCTCCCAAATATGCAACAAATCTAGAAGATTTAGGACTTTTGCTTGGAAATATTTACATAAATATGTTTATACCCCAAGTAAACTCCAGAGAATTTTTTCCTCAAGTAGACAGCAAATATTGGAGGTGTAACAGGGAGGAAAGAGGTACTTGGGAACATGTTTTCTGGGAGTGTAATGAATTGGCAGACTTTAAAGATTCCTTGCAGACTGCACTGTCTGCGATACTGGGTGGAGAAATTGGTGTAAATAGGGAAATTATTTTTCTGAGCTATGATACAGAATCAAAATTGCCTAGACACAGTAAGGTCTTGCTGAGTCTAATTATGGTGACTACCAAAAAGGTAATTGCTAGAAAATGGAAATCAAAGTAGTGAATATAGTAAACAAGATAAAACAAGTGGAATTATGATCTTTTAAAAAGGGTAGGAGCAAATTACATAGGAAAACTGGGAATTGTGGGAACATTACATACAGGGGAGGAGTACAGTTTAAAAGAAGGCAAGACCTGAATGAGCTATATAATGTCTGATTGACAATGACTGGGTAGATTATAAGTGATGTATAATGTTTAAAACTACTATGTCAGTATGGGTTGTGATGTAAAATGTTCACAGCTGGGATTATGTCAATATATTTTGTTTACATTTATATAAATGTATGATTACCTATATCATAAGAGATAATTTAATAAAGATGTTTCTTGTTTAAAAGAAGGATCTGTGTCCAAAAGTCCACTGTTTCCTTTTTTTCTTGAATTACCCTCTAATTCATCATCATCCCTTTCCACTATGAAATGTAGTTTTCTACTTATGTATAAGAGCCTTAACTGTGTAGCTCTAAAATATCCTTTCAAATTAGGTAATCCTAACCCACTTTGTTCTATTGGAAGGATCAAATTATCCCACTTGACTCTTGCCCTCTTCTACTCCCAGATAAAATCCTTCAACTCTTTATTAATTACTATCCACAACTTATTCTCTGTTAAATAAAAATATATTAGAAATGTGTATAAAACTAAAGGAACTAAAACATTTTTACTGCTTGTATATTGCTATTTATATCCTTAGCAGTGAGCTTCCAGTTGCTCAGTTTTTGTACTATCCTTTGTTTAGTCTGTTCCCACATAACCTTAGTTGCCATAACGGAATCCTTTTTAACCCATACTCCTAAATATGTCATTTTAGCATGTTCCATAAATACGGATATTGCTGAACCAACTCATGTGTGGGTACACAGTTTACAGCTACAGCCTTTGTTTCATGTTCATTAATTTTACATCCCGAAAAAAAAATGGAACTGTCTCAGACTGTTCCACAACACTGAGATGTCCTTTTCTGGTTCCATCAAGTACAAAATAGCAACATCTGCAAATAAATCCAACTTTTCTTGAATACCATATCAATTATATCCTTGAATTTATGACTCATTTTCTTTGCCAATGGTTCTAAATATAACACAAATAACAAAGGGGAAATAGGGCATCCCTGCCTGATTCATCTGCTTAGACACAACTTATCAGAGAGGCAGCCCTCCCACTTTGATTTTTGCCTCTGTTTTCTCATATATCCTCCTAATTAACCATACTACTGTATCAGGAAATGAAAATGTTTCCATTGCCGTACTCATAAAAATACCAGCTTACTCTGTCAAATGTTTCCTCTGCAACAAGACCCACCAACAACAGTGGTAATTTCTTACATTGTTTCCCTCTGCATCGCCATTGTTCTTTTAATGTTGTCAAATGTTTATCACCCCTCCACAAAACCACAATGGTCCATATCTATCAATTTTGGCAACACCTTCGCCATTTTTAGCCATTATAGACATAAATACTTTCTAATCCTCCTTTAAAACCAAAATAAGCCTATATGAAGCTGGATCTGATGGGTCTTTGACATCCTTAGGTATTACAGCCAGCACAACTTTTTTCCAAGATACCCGTGCTTCCTCTCATTTTAAAATAGTGTTAAATAAAAACCTTCCAGATCTTTATCACTTTCTTCCTTCCTTGCTTCCAAACTCCCACCAGAATACCATCTATTCCTGGAGACTTTCTTGCAGATTAGTTATACATCACCATTTTTATCTCATCTACTGCTATCTTAACTGTTAATTATTGAGCCTCATCTGCCTCTAACCTTGGCATATTTAAGTCTTACATAAATATTTACATTTGTGTTTTTTCTTGATTTCCCCTATGTTCTGCTTTATACACATTTTCATAACATTTCTGAAATATCTCTAATACCACTACAGGAGCTCCGGTTATTTTTCTGGTTATAAGCTCACTACATTTGGCAACAACTCTTTCTACTTTCTGTTGCCTAAGTTGTTGTAGCAAAAGTTTTTATGCCCTGGAGTTATTATCAAAAAGAAGGTGCTTAACAGCAATCTTTCTAAACTCATACATATTATCCAGGTACTACTTATTTTTTCTTTGGCACTTTGCAATTGTGCCTCTTCTTGTTCTGCAAGATTCTATTTATTCTGTAATACTTTAACTTTTGTCAATCCTCTAAATAATTCTTGTTAATTCTTAACCATATCTCTTTTTCTTTTATTTCTGCACTGTTTTTAAACTCCACTTTCATTTTATCCCACTCACTAGCTATAACTTTTGGAGTACGTTTTATCTTCTCTAATAACTCCTAAATAATTTCCAGGTAGGTGGAGAATCACCAGTGCCTCATCTTTACTTCATTACCATGCATTTTTACCTATGTAATTACTAGATCATGATCTGAAATATTTATTGGCTGTGTGTCAAAGTTCACAATTAAAAGCACATGTTCCTGTGAAATATAATTTCTGTCTAGTCTAGCCCAGTTATTGTACCGTGGGGAATAAGTTTCTACTACTGAGTTCACATCTTCCATATCAAATATTTCATACATTTCTTCAAAAGTCTACCCTCTTTTGTTATATTTTCCCTTTGATACATCTTCATTGTTGCAAATCAAATTCCAGTCCCATCCCATAAGTAATACTCCCTTATGAAATCTGATTATTTCTCCCAATTTTTAAGCTCCATAATAGCACATTTAGGTGAAATATAAACACATGCCATTGTAATCCTCATCCCTTGTCAATAGCCCCTTACTACCACAAATCTGCCATTATCTTTTTCCCCTCTTCTATCACAATTGGAGCTCTTCCAGCACTTGATATAAGTACTCCTCTTTTCCTTGGACTCTGATACTCTGCTGAATATACATTCTGAAATTCTTTCTTTACCAAATTCACATACTCAGTTCTTTCAAAATGTATCTCCTGTGGCATTGCCGTTTGCATTCAGCATTTCTTAATATAAGTAAATATTTTTCATTTTTGTCTATACCTGTAAGATCATTCACATTCCAAGATAATATGGAAAGTGCCACCATTATGATGTCATTATTCCCACCTATTATATAAATGTTTATTTCCAGCTTTTGTGATACATGTATCTACTAATGTTTGGCAGGTTAATCCTTTATACATTTTTTCTTATTATCAATACTGGAACCTATGTCACATTTTATAAGACTTACTTTTTTGTTTTAATAAAAACCCTCAAACAAAAATAAAACAAATACATCCCAGATCACCCCATAACCTGTTAACAGAAACACACAAAACTGTGTACATCTTCAAATACTGAAGTTTAACCTCCATAATAGGAACAACTGTCTGAAATAGACAGCTGCAAACACAGACCTTAATTAATGTAAAACTAAGGTTATCCAGGCTAAGGCACATATTATTTCCTGTGCTTCTAGTGAAACTATGTGGTGACAGTTCTTTGTTATCTTTATTTCTCTTCCAGATGTGAAAAACAATTTGCATGCTTTCAGAAAACATTAACTTTTAGCCTTGAAGAAACCAGTGCTCTGGCTTTTTGCTGCCTATTATCAGCTTGTCTCCATGGAAACATAATATAAATAAAATGTAGTCCTCAGCTGCAGGCTTCTAAAGATAAGGTGAAACATTTATTGCTAATGGAAAACTTTTCATTATATTCAGTATTCTCCAATTTACTTGTTTCCACTTAAAATGTGTTTTTAGATTAAGCCAAGTCAAGGGTCTTAATCCAGACATTCATCTATGCAAAAATAAGAGAAAATATATCATGTATTATGATCTGTGTACTTTTGCACTTCATCCCCACCTCAGCAACCAAAGGTTACAGCCTATAACTTAAAAATGCATTTGTCTAGCTTTTTTCTCTTTTTTGCACTGCAATGCCTACATTTCTTAATGTTAAAAAAGAAGAAAGTGGAAAAAATAAATATCTGATTACTCTATTATCTTTATTACTTACAACTATGAATGCTTTACTATAAAATATGCAATTTATATCATGAAATATTTCATAGATATATGGTTAAGAACAGAAATTGTTTTACTTAGAGCTACCCTTTTTCTTCCTTTTTCCCTCCCCTCGGTGCCCTTCCAAATGTTAATGACATAAACAGAGGGAAATGCCGTTTAGTTCCCCACAAGTTTCATAAAGTCAACAAAAGTCCACTCTTTCCACTTTTTCTTATACAGGCTTATTTCACAAATGCTTTGCAGTCTCACATTTATTCTAATGTCCATGTTGCTGGTCTTCTTCCTGTTTATCTCCATCTCCCAACTCCAGATTCCAGTTCAATTCCAAGGTACTCAGGATTCTCCTAGTCAACTCATGTGCATCTCTCTCAAGCATTTTCCTTTGGAACAGTGGAAAAAGTTTCACTGGCAAAGTCCCTCTGTGTGCCTTACTATCAGAAGAACGAGAAGCAGAGTCCTCTTCTGATTGACAGTTCACTTTTCTTGGACAAACTTGTATTTCCTCCTTAGCCTGTTCTGTATCAAAAATGTCTTTGATCCTCCAGAAAAAAAATATTCTGAAGACAGCTGGATACAGCTGCCTTTTCAACATTCCTTGATTGCTGGAATAAATTAGTTTCTCTTCTGCCTGGTGTATAGTGAATAATCTTTTTCCACAAACACTCCACTGTCTCCAACTTCTAATATTTTGCTCTTTTGTCAATTTTGTCAGGATCATCTCATTCTAATGGTAGGTTTTACATGTTTACTAATACAGGTCTTGGTTGTTTTCTCATGTCCAGGTTTGGAGCATACTCATAATGTGCCATTTCAATTAACAGTTCCTGGTGTGGAATACCTATTCATTTGTGCATTTACTGCTTATTTACGCCTTCATAAAATTAATACTGGAGAGTAATGACTGTAGCAGATTATAATCAGGAAACAATTGTATAGAAAGTCAATTATATGCCAACAATAGACACCCTTGTAAATACTTTATTTTGGTTTTAATGTTTGATATCTGTTTAATGGTTTTAGCCTACCTTTTTAAATAATTTGTAAATACTTCACTGTCATAAATAACCTGCATTCATGTTTTCTTGTTTTTGGAAATGAATAAAAATATTTACAAAAAAAAAAATAAAATTAATACTGTCTGTTCCTTATAGTCTTTCTAGTACAGCAGAAAATCTCAGATTTTCCCTACATGCTCTGTCCTCTAATTCTACCATTTTTTGAAACATCTCTTGCTGAACAACATCATACTCACCCAGCCTTTTCTTCATTTTGACCTCTGATTTTTGCAGTTTTCCCAGCTCATCTGAACATCTGCCATTCTCTTAGTTTCTTCTTTTCAGGCTTTCAGGCATGCACATACCAGCCAGTGACCGAATTTATTAAAAGTGACAGAGTTCCTGGCCCTTGCCTTTCAGTTTCTTTTTATCACATTGGAAGAGCTGAAGTTAAGATGTTAATCAATGTACAGCCATCCTGGAAAGTCCATACAAAGCCTGTTTTAAGACTATAGTTAAATAGTGACTCCAGGGTCCTGATAAGTCATGTTTAGAGGCATCCAGGAATGTATGTTAAAACAGAAATTTTAAATATTCCCCTAGATTGCTCTGTGGAGGTCCTTAAGAGACTTAATAAAAGGAAAAATGTTAATTCAGGGGTTACCCATATTTTTCAGTCTTGCTTTCCTAAATTTAACAAAACTTTTCTTCTAGTTCAGGTTCCTCTTTCAGGAAACAAATCAAGCATTCCCAACAAGACTCAGACAAAGATATTTTCAAAACACAGTGGCAAGGAGGTTCAAATAAGAAATAAGGACCTTCCCAGAACCAAGGACAACCTAAAGAAAAAAATCTGACTAACTATGTACCACCTCAAGATTTTTTCCTTCCCTACTCTGGTAATCCTGTAAACATAACCAAGAGTTTAGGTCTTTATTTCCCTCTGTGGCCCCAAATATCATCAGACAGTTGGGTTTTTAAAATCACTGTAAAAGTTTACAGCTGGCAATTTGAATCTGGTCCCCATTTATAAGGAATACCTCATGTCCTTCCAATCAAACATGCCTGTTCCCTCCTATTCTGAATCAGATGCTGTCTCTGAGGAAATAGAACCTGTTCCCCCAGAGCAAAGAGTGAAAGGATTCTATTAAAGAATGATTTTTTTTTCTGGTGCCAAAGAATAAAAGGACTTTGAGATCTGTCCTAGACCTTTCTTTTGAAAACCTTCATGTCTTAATTCCAAAATTCAAAATATTTTATCTGCAGTTTCTCTTACTCCTCACTCCTCCTTCCAGTTTTCTGGTAACATTGAATTTAAAAGACACTTACCATTCCAATCAGCAGCAACTGCAGGCAGTTTCTGCATTTCTCTTGCATTTCATTTTGCTGTTTTACCCTTTTGTTTATCATAAACACTGAGACTGTTTGCAAAGTGTCTATCGCATCTATTAGCCCACTGCATGTTGCAGGGCATTTACATTTTCCCTTATTTAAATTATCTCTTGTTTTGTTTTTTATATTTTTTTTTTTTTTTTTTTTTTTTTTTGGTTGATTCTTATAAAGCTTGTCAAGAATCTTCAGTTTAAGTAGTAACACTATTTCACAACCTGGGATTTCAGGTGATTACAAAGAAATTGTCTCAAATTCCACCTTACAAGATAGTATTTCTGGATATCTTCGGGATATAACACTTATGATGATATTTCTTCTTCAAGACAAAATGGAAATTTACAAGTAATGATTTCTGATATTTATAAATCAGGCTCTGGCATCTACTAGAGAATATCTCAGAATTCTATGTTTGATAGCCTAACAACTCTTATGATTCCCTTGACAACACTTCACATAAGATAGATTCAATGATTTGTCAGGTTAGTTTGGGCTCAGCCACAGCACCTACTATCATTACAAATTCCACTGCTGGGATTTGTAAAAAAGGATAAATCAGTTCTCTGAACCTAGGTCATCCCTTCCACAGGGCAGCATCCATTCAGAATGTAACAATAGATATTTCAGGCTTTGCTTGGCAACCTGATCCAAGGGAGTGAAAGTGCAGGGTCTGTGGAACAAAAAAATAAATACAAGTTAAAACACATAAACATCAAAGAAATGATGGCTGCAATGAATGCTCTCATATCTATGAACCATCTGTTAGTAATCATAGACAACAACACAGTGATGTGGCACATAAACAAGGGAGAACCAGGCCCCCCTTCACTTTGCAGATTAGCTATGGCAGCCTGAGATCAAGCAAGTCAGCTCAGTTTGCCCCTTCAGTTTACATACATTACATCACAGCAAAATATCCTGATGAATAAGCTAAGCAGGACCAGGAAAGACACTTACAAATGGAAGTTGCACACAGGAGTCTTCAAATAACATACATTTTTAGAAATTCTTCAAGAAGATCTGTTTGATTCGTGTTAGAACATACAGCTACAGAAATTCTACTCCAGGACTCCTTGCAAGCAGGCCAGGAAGACAGATGTCTTTTCATTCCCATGGACAGGAATGATCTTGTATGCTTTCCACCCTGTTCTCTGATAAAAGAATTGTTTCAAAAATTCTGAAGGATTATCCACAGATAATTGAAGTGACCCCTTCTTGGCCTAAGCAACAGCGGTTCTCTCTTCTTCTGAAAATGGCTGAGGGCAATTACCACAAGCTTCATCACATAATGAACTTGCTCACTCAGGACTGGGGGAGTTTGATACAACCCAACCTTCAACTTCTTCAACTGACTTCCTGGATGATAGAATTCTAATACCTATTAAGCACTTTTTTTCTGAGGATATGCAGCAGGTATTAAAGGAGGCAAAAAAACTGCTACTAGAAAATCATATACAAGTAAGTGGAAAGATGTTCTAATTGGTACCAATCCAAAAAACATGGCCATTTTAAGGCTCAGACTCCTGTGATTCTTCAGTATTTGTGTGGGTTACTATGCTCTGGCCTTTCTTATCAAGAATCATTTTTAGGTTACAACTGTTTGTCTGCCCTTAGATCCTCCCTTTCTTCCCTGACTCTTGTGAAACAGTTTTTAAAACAGGAGCTGTGTAGCTGCACAGCTAGAAGATGGGTTGCTACTTCTTGGGGTCTTAATTTTCTTTTAGAAAAACTTAGTTTCCTTTTCAACTCACTGATGAGACTAATCTGAAGTTCTTATCTTGGAAAATATTATTTTTCCTCTGACTTCTACAAGAAGAGTATCTGAGTTACAGTTTCTTATGGTGAGTCATCCCATCTCATTTTCACAAAACCAGGATAACTTTGAAAAAAAATCCTTCATTTATGCCCAAGAACATCTCAGAGGTTACAGTAAATCAGGCTTTTATAGGTTCACAGGCAGGTACTAGGCTGGCTGCCCTTGCAGACCATTTTACACCTAATCAATTTCCCCTTTTGTGCTCAGATTAACCTATTCCATTTGCTATAGACTGGCCTTACCCATCCAATGGTCAGTAATTGTATCTTACCTCTAATGAGAATAACTGGGATCACACCTTTGATAATTGGAGAAGACACATGCATGGGATAAAGCATTTAGGAGTTGCCTCTGTTTATTAGTAGCACAGGAGGAGGCCCTAAGGTAAAGTTTCTGTTTTCTATCCATAAATCTAAGTTAGGCTTGACTATGGACAGGGATGAACTTTGTTTTATGTGGATGGGGAGTCTGTTCCACAGCAGTGGTACCCTCTGAAGATGTACCTGCCCGTCCAAACCATTCTGTTGATGTTGCAGAAAAGGTTTAGATCTCTAGACCAAGTATTTCTAATGACATTTAACTAGATGATGTGCAGTAAATCCATCAGTAATGGGTTAGAGGATACCTTGTATGCCAGACACAGGTCACCTCTTACCAGTCTGTAAGATACAGAATATAATGACAGGGCTTTGAGTAAGCCCACACAGAACATGTTGTTTAGACCTTGTATCCTTTTAGTAAGGAATCTCTGTGGGCATTCCAGTTGTTGCATGTGTCTGGACAGATACATGCCAAAGGAGGTATTATATTCATTGATTGGCCTAATGAGGGTTGAGTAAAAGTGGAAAATGACATCCCTAGATTAAGATGCAATCCCTTTGTTTATAAGCAGCTGTGCACTATACAAAGACTTTCTTACAACAACAACCACGTTGGTCAAAAGTTAGGTCTCTGTCCACATAAGCTCCGAAATCTCAGACAACTGGGACAACTCTTTGGGGAGTATTGTCAATGTGGTAGTTCCCTGGGGTAGATGAGTTCCCAAAGGATACAATAATGCATTTTTTTGGCATTTGTTTTCAGTCCAAGACTTTGGCACCAGTTATGTATTTGGAACATATCTTCCTGCAGCATAGATAAGTGATTTGAGGTTTCATTAACTGCTCCTAGCTTGCAGTCATCTGCAAACTAAGTCAGCCAGAGCTCTTTGGTATTAGCTTTTACTTCAGAAATGTTTGTGCCATACAGGAGAGGTCCCAGCACAAAACCCTGCTATGCAGTGTGTACTATTTTGCCTTCATCCATTGCTTTAGTGATCTTTTCAAAAAAATCCACCAGGTTGAGTAAGCATGACCCGACCTTGATTAATTTAAACTGAGATGGGTCTAGCTTTCTAACATTTTCTAAAGATGCATTTTTAGTTAAAAATATCCTAATAAAGAATTGGGACTTTTTAAGAGGTGAAAAGATGTTAGAGAAATAGTAGGAGATAAACCTATTTGTGTATTCACAAAGGGATTGAACTTGAAAAACCTGTTTGAATACAAGGGGTCTAAATATAGAAATGGAAATATGTATAAATGTGGGACATGTAAGTTCTGCCCCCAACAGATTAGAAACTAAAGAATTAGTAATAAATGGGGTGCAAATAAGAATTATAGGGAGATATTGCTGCACTAGTGAATGGATAGTGTATGATGCAGTTTGTGCCCACTGTCCTTGTTTCCACATTGCTAAGACCAAACATAGACTAAAGAATAGGATGGGTGAACACCTAAGAAACATCAGGAATGGGTGTGATTTTAATGCATTGGCTAAGCATATTTCATTACATGCTGGGCATCAATTTAAGTTTATTATACTAGACTCATTAGACATATCTGAAAGGGGAGGAGCCTGGTCTTACTTATTGGAGAAACTTGAATAAACTTGGCAATTACTCCTTAATTCCGTAAATTGGCCAGGATTAAATGATAGTTTGTCCATCAGCAGTGTATTAAAATTGAAGGCATTAAAAAGATGAGATTATTTTACTGCCTTTTGAATATATATATATATATATATATATATATATATATATATATATATATATATATATATACATATAGCATATAGAATTATATACAGGAATACATAGATTTTGTTTTTAGTTTAATGTGGTCTTATTATTACTATGTTTAATTTTACTATTACTGATTACAAATACATTTGGTATCTGTGTAGATATTTTGGTAAATGTATACATATACTTATATATTTTTTGAGAATATATGCACTAATGGTCAGGTTAGTATATGCTTATGACTTTTAATAACTTGTTTGATGCTTTACAGTTTATTTATAATAGGCATCGAAGAATGGTTTTTAGTGTGTATAACCCATATAACTCGTTAGTGGTGTAGGTGTGTTGCTGTTATTATTTTGATTATTATTTTAAACGGTCCCATTGTGAATGCGTTTTTATGCTTAGATACCCTTAAATGGGATGATTACAATGTGAAGGAAAGGACGTCATCTAAATGTTTTAAATAGCGCGAAAAACAAGTGGCATCTGAGGAAGTTCCTATGTAAATGAATTTGGGACGAAAGCGCTTATCCTTTTTGTATTTTATAATAAAACTGGAATTTGCTACTTTATCTACCTTTTTTGTTTGGAACTCAGATACTATACTGGCATAATACAGACCTTCAGGACTTTTGATCAATTTTTTTGTCTCATATGATCATAAGAATAAGATGACAGAGTGGCACAACGGCACAGCAGATAGCATTGTCACCTCACAACAGAGGTTCCCAGTTCAATTATCATTTGGGGGGCCTTCTTTGTAGAGTCTGCATGTCCTCCCTTTGCTCGAGTGTGTTTCTTCCAGGTGCTACAGTTTCCTCCCACACCTAGGAGGTGGATTAAACACTCTAAATTCACCATAGGTGTGAGCATGTGTGTAGATGTGTGGTGTGAAAGAACTACTGAGGCAGGGCTAACCACCCAGTGGTGTAAACCATGGCTGTAGATGATTGCCACCGGTGAAGTGATACCCCTACCCCATGTGCAAAAATAGGAAAAAAGGGATATGGATGGATGGATAAGAAAAAGGATAACCTGCGTCTAAACAGACTACTTCCAAATGGAATTCTCATACTATTTCTTTTTTTTTACTTTCACCATTCCAAGACATTTCCAGGCTAAGTCCAGGCCTGTTCTACCAGGGCCCTGGCTATTTGCAAAGAGGTGGGCTCTAGAAATATACTAAAGTCAGCAAAGTGGTCATCTATCCACACCTTTACCAAACACTACAAAATAAATTCCTACTCTGTGTCTAGAGCAGTTTTGCTAGGACTAGTCTCCAAGGGATCCCTGACTGTGATCCAGCTTTTCCTACCCTAACTCAGTAAGCTCCAGTATTCTTCCCACATTTCTTAAGGCTCAGCAGCATTGATCCAAGGATGAGCATAGTACACATCTGTAAGCAAACACAATAACAGTAGATGTTTGAACAGATCACTGCTGCAATAGTCACTACCGTCCTCCCCTATTTTTGTTATTTTTTTTGCCACGGTGTGGATTTTTTTTTATGTTTCCATCTGGAAGGATTCTAGCCTCCCCATCTTCTGAGGCAAAAATGCTTTGAAGTTTTGGAACCATTGGTTTTACACTAAATCCCATGTGCATACCATTGGCTAGTGTATACGGAAGGAGACCTTAAGCTTTGGAAACTGGCTGGCTGGTCCACTCCTCAGCAGGATATCCCAAACAGTGTCAGTGGTGTAATGGGTAGCACACTCACCTTTGGTGCAGAAGGCTGTGGGCTCTGTTCCTACACCAGATAGATTGATTGGCAACACTGCAGTGCTGCATTAGGGGGGTGCTGCATTCTTGAATGTGTTGTCCTTCAGATTAGACATTAAACTGAGGTCCCATGTGTTTCATTTGGTGGTAGCTCAGGAACATGTAAAAGATTCCATGGCACTTATTGAAAATGGTACGGGAAGTTGCCAGATACCCTGGCCAAATTTCCTCTAGTAGTATAAATACCACCTTGGGTCTCCACGAAAGGCCTAGAGGGACTAACCCAGTCAACAAATAATAAATAAATAAAAATAAATAAATATTGCTTAAGGCTATTGCAGCAGTGATCTAGTCAAACATCTACTGTCATGGCAAGTTTACTTATACAAATGTACTTGACTATGGAAAGAAAGAACTGGAGAGTGGAAATTAAATGGAGGACAAACAGATCTGTAATTACTGAGCTAAGTGTCCAAGGGACATTGATAGGGCATGTGGGGGGAATGTGTGGATAAATTCACTGTTATTTTACTTTTGTTATACTTATTAAGAATGATGAGGTTAGTCAATATCTGACTGCTGAGAGGGGGTAGGGGCTACAGGAGGTTGTTATTCTGCTTTACTGATTATAGTATGATTCATGTTTGATGGAGGTAGGAGGGCAGTGTTTCATAAAATGTGCCTCTCTGTAGTTTGTTGGGATGGGGAATTGCTTTTCAACATGTCTGTCTGTCTGTGTTATTGGCTAGGGAGGGGAGCATAAGTCTCAACTATCCAAGATTTTGCAGAACATCCTCAAGTTTGCCTCATATTTTCCCCCTGTCCATCCTAATGTTTTCAATTTGCTGGTAAATCACTAAAGATTAAAGTCAGTCAATAATGCCAGACTTCAGAATTTCATGTTACTTATTGTTCATAAAATGCATATTGATGCAAAATATGTTGGTTTATTGAATTTTTATTGGAAAACAACTTTTACTGAACAACAGCCACATGGACGCATGAAACAGAAAGTGCAATCTTGATACTTGTTCTCCTAAATTTTGCTCATTAACCTTTTTTTTTTTTAAGTTTTTATGTGACTTATAGCAATACATAAAAATTGTCCCTGATTCTGGGCCTTTATACCACCCAACATTATTTTTGTTTTGTCCAGAATTCTTGAGCAAACGAATTGAGAGGTATGGCAAAGAATGACTTCTAAAATGTGTCTTCCTGGTGTTGGGTGTGTGGGTGGGTGTATGGGGTGGGGGTTATGTCTTTTCAAAATGTGCATCTTAGTTGCATGGTGTGTGGAAGGAATGTTTTTAAAAAGTGTGTCCCCCTGAGCGACTTTGGATTAAAGCAGGGATGGGGTAGGATACCTTCCGGAGCGGGTACTCCAGCCTCCTGGAATAGTTTTGTTAAAATTCATTTGGCTGCTTGGGTGCTGCTCTTTACTAATAAACAGACGTCTTGGTGAACATGGGAGCAGGTGATATCTTTTGAATGACCTAAAAACATTCAAGAAAGTCTTTAGTCACAAACAGTGTAAATACCCCATGTGCGGTTAAGAAATCTACCACCCAGAGTGAGAATGAAATACTACTTACTGCCTCCACAATGGTTGTATTAGATAAAAAAATGGACTTGCTTATGCCTGAAATACAGAAGATCGACCAATCACTACTGGATCATATTGTTACCAAGCATTTCAAGCTACATGACACGCAGAAAACCCTCACTAATCATTCAGATCAGCTTATGGAGCTCACAAATGACTCAGCCATACCGAAGAAGAATTGGTGCAACTGGAAACTAGGCTATAACACATGAAGGCAAAACTTAAAGACTTGGAAGATCAAAACAGGAGACAAGATTTAAGATTTAAAAGATTCCCAGAGAAAGTGAAACACACAAACTGTAAGGGTTTTATGCAGAGATTTCTCATAGAATACACTGGTCTTCTGGCTACGGACGTGCTTACTTACAAAAAAAGCTGAGGAATACCAAGACTAGAGCTATTTTAGTCTGTTTTGCTACTTTTGCTATCAAAGAAAAAATATCTCATTTCTGGTCAGCTGGACAAATTATCACTAATCAGAATCAATGTATATTTGTGGATATGGACTGGGAACTAGGATTAGGCATATGACTTTTCAACCAGCTATTAAGTTATGTCACATTAACAGCTTCAAGTTTCTGCTTCTTTCCCCCACTGATTTTAAGGTCTGGCTCCCTCCAGGCCTTCATACTTTTATCTCAGTGTATTTTTGTGGATATGCACTGGAAAGTAGGATTAGGAATGTGTCTTTTCAGTCAGCTATTAAGCTATGTCACCTTAACAGGTGGAAGTTTCTGCTTCTTTAGCCCATTGATCTTAAGGTCTGTGTCCCTGGAGGACTTCATTCTTGTATCTCACTCAGCGAAGCAAAAGACAAACTCCCTCAGGC
Source organism: Protopterus annectens (assembly GCF_019279795.1). NCBI lineage: Eukaryota > Metazoa > Chordata > Ceratodontiformes > Protopteridae > Protopterus > Protopterus annectens. The sequence goes on from NC_056746.1 coordinate 833,808,561, forward strand.
CTCTTCTACACCCATGGAATAGTACCACACCAATCTCAAATCACCCCATATCTCTGTGAACCTGTCAGCTGGTCGACTGAGAAGCCCAGTTTCTAAAGCCTTGGAACCCTTTCATCTCTTTAAAAAGCAGATGCTTAGAAGACAGATGGCAGCACTGGCACTCCACTAGGACCAGGCATTGCATCCTACTTCCACTTCTTCCACCTGTGGAGGAAAATAATCGACAAACTGATTAGTTTGACAGAACGTTGTATACTATGCTGTTTCTTGTTCACAACTATAGTTTCTTTTTGCGGCAGAAGTAATTTATATCAGTTAACTTCTGGAGTATTCTGTACAAACAGGTTGCTACAGAATCTAAATGGTAGTACACTAAATCAGTTGCTCTTTGTATGCAAATACTTTTAATCTTTTGTTATGTACTGCAGCTTTGGTTATTTATAAGCTGTCAGAGGTCTGGAGGGGATTGCTGTAAAGAGCCTGAGGTGCTGGTTGTGCGAGCTTTTCAACTTACTCGCAATGTTCCCCAGCAACTGCTGAGGACTCAGCAGCACACTGCTGCTGCTGCATTAAAGATTTTAGACCATTTCTTTGGAAGCGATACATGTGTTTTTTGTAAACAGTTGTCAGTTTTATGTTGGTTTTGTGATTATGTTTGGCTGTGAGGCTAAGTATATAAAATTAATTGATAATAGGTAACTTAAGTAGGAGCATTTCAATTATTACTGCACAATGGTATAGGGGTTGTCATAAGAGTGCTATTAGTCAACTGCCTAGGGAATCCCATGTGACAAGTTTTGTTCAGGTGTGCTGATTACAATTTGTTTTTTAAAGGACAGGATTTCTTACTGTTATGATTAGAGTTGTCAGAGTCGCCATGAGTCGAAACTGACTGATGGCGACTCTATAGGTAGGGTTTTCATGGCATGTCTAAGGGTCAGCTCCCAGTGATTTCTCCTGTCTACCTGATGAATCTGGGCATCTTGGGGCAATGCAGCAATTGCCTCATGTACACAGACAACCCTCTCCTCCTACCACCCAACACTACAACCTGTGAGAGATGCACTTATATAGCCAAACTGGAAGCAAAGTTCTCTTCACCCAAGACTGGACTAGACAGTCAAGAGGAGAAGGTAAACACTTGCACCACACCACACTCATCACATAGTCCCTCAAAACCTACACCACCAAAACACACACATAGAAACACAAAACACACACCTACATTCGTGGAGGCTCTCAATAAAAACCTGCCCAAGCATCAGGGACATCCAAAGCATAAATGCAAGCAAACTCCACCCCCAACACAACCCAAATGACACATAGCCCACAAACTCAGTGTGCCACTCAACCACAGCCCATAAGACATAAAAACGTACCCAACACTCTAGTCATAGGTGACTCTATAGTCAGGCACACTGATGTTCCACTCACTAGACTAAACAAGGAGAAAGTTGCTGTCAGCTGCCTGTCAGGTGCCAAGATCCGCCACATAACACATGCACTCAGATCACTCCACAATAAGTACAAATATAACACTGTCATTGTCCATGTTGGTGTGAATGACCTGAGACGTACCTCCCTGGACTACATGAAAAGAGACATGGAGGAGCTCTCCGATCTTGTATCCCAGGCAGGTATGACCCTAACCCTGAGTAGCATCCTGCCATCACCCAGAATGATATCACAGTACAAGGACAAAATGATTGACTTCAACAATTGGCTAAACTTCTGGTGTCATTCTAAGGGGATCCAGTATTTGTCTGCCTGGGACGACATGATTGACAGTCCACGATGCTTTGCCAGAGATGGCCTGCACCTGTCGCCCTTAGGATTCCGGATACTGGCTAAGACTCTTGCAGCCCCTATAGTGCCTTTTTTAGGCAAGGTTCAAATGACAAATTCACCACCGTAACAGGTACAAGCAAGCAAAATCTGAGGGTAATGCTACTCTATGTTAGAAGTCTAAACCTCAAAATGCACTCACTCGAGGCACTCCTTAAAATGGAGAACATTGACATCTGTGCAGTGACAGAGACCTGGTTCAAAGCTCCTGAGAGCACCCCTGCATTACCAGGCTTCAGTTCATACCACACATTTCGGCCACCTAACCCAGAAAGAAGCACTAAAGGCAGAGGCGTGTCCATATTCATTAAAGATATCCACATCTCCAGGCTAGTTTCACAGCATAATGCATCCGAGATTATCCAAGTGCAACTAACTCTGGGCAAGACTGCAATCCAAATTGTAGCTTGCTACAGACCCCCCACCATGCCCCAGGATTCACACTCCTCATTTCTTGATACACTGGAAAGTATTAGGGTACAACCCAACACCATAATAATGGGCAATTTCAACTACCCCCACCATTAACTGGGAAAACTACTCATGTACCAACTCTTTTGCTCAACGTTTTCTAGAATTCATAAATTCCAATGCCTTGGATCAACTTATTCACACTCCCACCAGGGGCAGCAATATCCTAGACCTGGTCATTACCAACATGAGAAACCGGTGTTCCACACCAGAGGTCAATTCCTCGTTGGTCAGGTCCGACCACAAGCTAATCAACGTAGACATCCACATCCCACCCCCAGCCCCAATTAGGGAAACCATCATAAAAAACTTCTCAAAAGCCAACTTCACACTTCTTAAGACAGAAGTGGCAAACTTCATGACACCCATGCAGACGGACAATAGAGGTATGACTGCTGAATCCTACACAAATGCACTTTATAAGCACTTACACGAGTGTATGGATCATGCTATCTCTAATCGAACCAAGATGTTATCTTCTAAAAAAAGGATGCCAATCATGTGGACCTCTGCCATAAACAAACTCCATAACAGAAGAAAGAAACTGTTGCAAAAAATAGTAAAATCCCATGACTGGAGGAACTCCCTGGTCAACCTCAGTAAGAAGCTGAGATCCCTCATAAAATCCTCCAAAGCTAGTTACGAATACAAAATTGCCACTGACGCTAAAGACAACCACAAAGCATTCTATAGCTATGTCAAGAATCTAAATGGGAACACTCAGATCTGCTCTGAGTTACAGCATAATGGCACTAAATATACAGAACCAACTGATATTGCCAACATCCTAGCAGATAGGTTCAGTGCTAACTTTACCCCCCTCTCACCACCTAGAGGGCCCATCTCTATACCTGAAGAATGCAAAGTTCCTATAATCACGGCTGCACAGGTAAAAAACACACTCTCCAAAGCCAAGAACACAGCATCCATGGGACCTGACAATATCCCAGGCTGCGTTCTACATGAACTACAGAATGATGAACTGGCACCCTACCTAAGTACCATGTTCAGTCATAGCCTCACCTCAGGCTTTGTACCCACTGAATGGTGCACCGTGACAGTTATCCCATTCCACAAAGGGGGGGCCACGATGGACCCCGGGAACTACCGCCCCATTAGCCTGACAAGCCTGGTCTGCAAGGCCATGAAACGTATCATCATGGAACTCATAAACAAAGACATTGGTAATCTCCAAACTCTGGACCCTACACAGTTTGGATTTGTAAAAGGCAGATCATGTCTCCTAAACCTGATTGACTTCTTTGAAGCAGTCACCAAAGCCATAGATCAGGGTAAAATGGTTCACACAGCTTATCTAGATCTTGCCAAGGCTTTCAACGCCATCCCCCACTCTGGAATTATAGATAAGCTCACTAAACTAGGTATAAATCCCTATATCACAAGATGGGTTGCCAACTGGCTCATGGACAGAACCCACACTGTGAAATTAGCGGATTCCAAATCCGTCATCAGACCAGTGACAAGTGGAGTACCACAGGGTTCAGTCCTGGGTCCTCTCCTGTTTGGTATCTACTTCTCTGAAGTGCAGGCCAACACAGAAGGTCTTTGGCTAACAAAGTTTGCAGATGACTGCTAACTAGGAGCCATAATTGAAACTCCTAACGATGTGGACAAACTACAAAAGGGCCTCAATGAGACAGATACCTGGTGTCAAAGCCATGGCCTGAAGCTCAATGCCAAAAAGTGTATTGTCATCACCTTTGGTAAAAACTCTGTACCCATGAACTACCACATAGCTGGTAGTCTACTTAATGCCGAAAATGTGATAAGAGACCTTGGGACACAGCTGGACAGTAGTCTCTCCTTTGATAGTCACATTGCCACAGTGGTCAGGAAATCCTTCTACATGGCTCATCTCATCACAAAAGGATTCTCATCCAGAAAAAAAGAGGTCATTGTTCCCCTCTACTCATCACTCATTAGACCCATTATAGAGTACGACGCCCCTTTTGGTATGTACCTCACAGGACATCTACAACAACTGGAAAGACCACAGAAATACCTCACAAAGAGGATTACTGGCCTCAAACATATGCGCTATGCAGACCGTCTCAGAAAACTACAGCTTTACTCCATCGCATATCACCTACTCAGGGGCGATCTCTGCCTAACATACAAAGCTATGTCAAACCCAGAGCTGTTGGACATGCTCCGCTTAAAGAAATCCCAATCCCTCCGAGCTACACGCTCTAGGGACCTTAACCTTGTCACCACAATAAACAGAACATGCTGGAGGGATAGATTCCTGTCCCAGAGACTTCCCATACTCTGGAACAGACTACCTATCTATGTCAAACAGAGCTCCTCATTAGCACTCTTCAAGAAAAATCTTGATGATTGGATGGGGAATGGGAAATTCACCCCGGGGATCACTTCTGTGGCTCTGCTCGACAGGGGCACAGGAAAAGAATTTTCTTGGATGGCGAAAGCCAGGGTGCATTTTTTGGCTAGGCTTGTATGGGCCCTAGGGTCGATAGCCTAGTACCTACCTATGAACCTATGAACCTATATTACGGAAGTAGATTGCCAGGCTTTTCTTCCACACAGATAATGCTGCTGCTGCCAAGTTGTGCTCCAATCACGTTTCAAACACCGAACTTCCAGTTGGTAATCCTGTGCCTTAACCTCTGTGTTATTCAGCTGGGGTATGATTAGTGTAGTTTCTGGTAATATAAATTAGATGACAGACCCAGTCAAATGAACCAGAATTTCTAGCATGATAGAAATTATGTTTTCATGTTATTCTCCTGCAGGAAACGCACAACTCCCACAGAGCATTGTAAGATACTTGACAGACACTCATCAGGATATTTTGCATCTGATCCAATGGGCAGAAGGAGGGGTACTATGGTACTAAATGGGTAACATTCAAAGCCTTAGCACAACCAAGGGATACCAGTGGAAGATTTGTGGGATAAAAGGCTTGTTGAATGGACAGATGGTAACCTTTTTCTCAGTTTACATACAGCCAGGTACTTCTACTTTTGAAGTAGTGGGCTTCATTAGGGAGTGGATTTATTTTCAGGAGGGTATAGTTTTCTGGGGTGGGGATTAGAATACTGTTGAAGTTAATTCTAGGCCCCACTTACTTTGGTTCCCTCCTGCTGGAAAAACCTCAAGTAGATATTGCAAAATGTTCTGGATGGAAGAAATTCACAGTGCTTTCAAACTACCTGACACTCTTTATACCTGTTCGTCAACAATATTTACTTCCTTTTCCATGATAGATAAGATCTTAATGTCTAGAGAACATGTACATAAGGTTGCTTCCCTTCATTATGGCCCATTGGGAGTATCTGATCACACTCCCCTATCTATTACCCTACATTTTAATATTGACTTTCGACAGAAGCACTGGGAATTAAATATCTTCCTTAGTAAGGGTCTATCAATTCAACCAAATGGTTAAATCATTCAATCAGCTTTTTAGCTCTCAGTCCCCCACTTTTCCAGGATCACAAAGACAAGTATAGGACTTCAGTAAAGCAGCCCTTGCTCAGAACCTCAGGGTCTTCACTCAAACTAAACTAATGACCCCGAGTGGAAAAGCAAAATAATGCCCTTAAGAATCTGCTGGAGGTGCAGCACAGATATATGCTGAGTCATATCAAGATGAGAACGTGTTACAAATGATGCAAGCAGATTGGGTTAAGGATTTAGATTATAAGGTGGAGCAGGGGAAACATATGCTTAAGCAGAAAACATCTGATTCCTCTCATTTTCCCCTTAGGTATTTAGCCCTTCATTTGTGAAACCTGAAGGCTTTGAGAACTATTCCCCAATCTAAGAGATCCCTTCACAGGCATACGTGATATTTTCATTGCATATTTTCAGCGATTCTGCAGGGTCAAGGAATATACTCCATTTTCTGCACAGGAAGCTAATCAATCTTAAACAAACCTTAATCTGTCTAGACTATCTTCAGAATATTTTCAGGCATTATGGTGGCGTGTTTCTCACCAAGAGGTACATACCACTTGTAAATCATTAGTCAAAGGGAAAAACCCCAGGACTTGACAGGCTGCCTTAAATAATTTATAGCAGAGGTACAGATAATTTTTTTGTCGAATTTGCAAATTTTGTGAACTATGTTATGTCCACAGGAGATGTTCCACTTTCTTAGAAACAGGCTGTAATCTCTTTGATCCTAAAACCTTGAAAACATATTGCAGAGCCTGCCTCCTAACAACCTATCTATGTACTTAATCGTAATTATAAACTTTTTATGGCTATTTTACCAGTAGACTGGCTCCTACACTGCCCTTTCTGATCCATCTCAATCAGTCAGGATTTGTCCAGGGAAGATCTGCAGCTAGCAATTTTATAAAAACTTCCCTGGTAATTGAAGATGCCTGTTCTTCTAAAACATTCCTTCTCCTGGCCATTCAGAACACTCAGAAAGTATTTCACTGGGTTCAATGGGACTCTGAATTTTTAGTCATGAGATACTTGGGATTCCCACTTGACATGATAAATTTTTAAAGAAACTTTATCAGAGGTCTAGTGTTAAAATAAAACTAGATTCCAAACTTTCCAATGATTTCCCTGTCCTGAGAGGCACAAAACAAGGATGCTTGCTTCCCCACTACTTTTTATAGAACTTTTATCTGACAGACTGAGGACCTCAGATTTTAGGGGTTATGAGTTAGAAGGACATGCTGAGTGTGTTCTTTGGTTGGAAATGCTTCAAGAGATTCAGTCCATTTCATGGTTTATGTTACCATTAACACTTTATGCCTTGCAGGGGTTACCACTTGCAAAGATACGTTGTTCGCTAGTCTCAAGAGAAAAGTCCTTAATTTTTTATGAAATGGACACCAACACAGCATAGGATGAGATATCTTGATGCTCCCTACCAAACTCAGTTTTAGGCCTTCTGGATTTTTATTTATATCCGAAAGCTGTTCAGCTTAAAACATGCATTCAGCTGATGTTAGATGACTATAGGGCAACATGGAGAATGGCATTCCTAGAGCTTAAAACATGTATTCAGCTGATGTTAGATGACTATAGGGCAGCATGGAGAATGGCACTCCTAGAGCTTAAAACATGCATTCAGCTGATGTTAGATGACTATAGGGTGACATGGAGAATGGCACTCCTAGAGCTTAAAACATGCATTCAGCTGATGTTAGATGACTATAGGGCGACATGCAGAATGGCACTCCTAGAGCTTAAAACATGCATTCAGCTGATGTTAGATGACTATAGGGCGACATGCAGAATGGCACTCCTAGAGCTTAAAACATGCATTCAGCTGATGTTAGATGACTATAGGGCAACATGGAGAATGGCACTCCTAGAGCTTAAAACATGCATTCAGCTGATGTTAGATGACTATAGGGCGACATGGAGAATGGCACTCCTAGAGCTTAAAACATGCATTCAGCTGATGTTAGATGACTATAGGGCGACATGCAGAATGGCACTCCTAGAGCTTAAAACATGCATTCAGCTGATGTTAGATGACTATAGGGCAACATGGAGAATGGCACTCCTAGAGCTTAAAACATGCATTCAGCTGATGTTAGATGACTATAGGGCGACATGGAGAATGGCACTCCTAGAGCTTAAAACATGCATTCAGCTGATGTTAGATGACTATAGGGCGACATGGAGAATGGCACTCCTAGAGCTTAAAACATGCATTCAGCTGATGTTAGATGACTATAGGGTGACATGCAGAATGGCACTCCTAGAGCTTAAAACATGCATTCAGCTGATGTTAGATGACTATAGGGCAACATGGAGAATGGCACTCCTAGAGCTTAAAACATGCATTCAGCTGATGTTAGATGACTATAGGGCGACATGGAGAATGGCACTCCTAGAGCTTAAAACATGCATTCAGCTGATGTTAGATGACTATAGGGCAACATGGAGAATGGCACTCCTAGAGCTTAAAACATGCATTCAGCTGATGTTAGATGACTATAGGGTGACATGGAGAATGGCACTCCTAGAGCTTAAAACATGCATTCAGCTGATGTTAGATGACTATAGGGCAACATGGAGAATGGCACTCCTAGAGCTTAAAACATGCATTCAGCTGATGTTAGATGACTATAGGGCGACATGGAGAATGGCACTCCTAGAGCTTAAAACATGCATTCAGCTGATGTTAGATGACTATAGGGCGACATGGAGAATGGCACTCCTAGAGCTTAAAACATGCATTCAGCTGATGTTAGATGACTATAGGGCGACATGCAGAATGGCACTCCTAGAGCTTAAAACATGCATTCAGCTGATGTTAGATGACTATAGGGCGACATGGAGAATGGCACTCCTAGAGCTTAAAACATGCATTCAGCTGATGTTAGATGACTATAGGGCGACATGGAGAATGGCACTCCTAGAGCTTAAAACATGCATTCAGCTGATGTTAGATGACTATAGGGCGACATGGAGAATGGCACTCCTAGAGCTTAAAACATGCATTCAGCTGATGTTAGATGACTATAGGGCGACATGGAGAATGGCACTCCTAGAGCTTAAAACATGCATTCAGCTGATGTTAGATGACTATAGGGCGACATGCAGAATGGCACTCCTAGAGCTTAAAACATGCATTCAGCTGATGTTAGATGACTATAGGGCGACATGCAGAATGGCACTCCTAGAGCTTAAAACATGCATTCAGCTGATGTTAGATGACTATAGGGCGACATGGAGAATGGCACTCCTAGAGCTTAAAACATGCATTCAGCTGATGTTAGATGACTATAGGGCGACATGGAGAATGGCACTCCTAGAGCTTAAAACATGCATTCAGCTGATGTTAGATGACTATAGGGCGACATGGAGAATGGCACTCCTAGAGCTTAAAACATGCATTCAGCTGATGTTAGATGACTATAGGGCAACATGGAGAATGGCACTCCTAGAGCTTAAAACATGCATTCAGCTGATGTTAGATGACTATAGGGCAACATGGAGAATGGCACTCCTAGAGCTTAAAACATGCATTCAGCTGATGTTAGATGACTATAGGGCGACATGGAGAATGGCACTCCTAGAGCTTAAAACATGCATTCAGCTGATGTTAGATGACTATAGGGCAACATGGAGAATGGCACTCCTAGAGCTTAAAACATGCATTCAGCTGATGTTAGATGACTATAGGGCGACATGGAGAATGGCACTCCTAGAGCTTAAAACATGCATTCAGCTGATGTTAGATGACTATAGGGCAACATGGAGAATGGCACTCCTAGAGCTTAAAACATGCATTCAGCTGATGTTAGATGACTATAGGGCGACATGGAGAATGGCACTCCTAGAGCTTAAAACATGCATTCAGCTGATGTTAGATGACTATAGGGCAACATGGAGAATGGCACTCCTAGAGCTTAAAACATGCATTCAGCTGATGTTAGATGACTATAGGGCGACATGCAGAATGGCACTCCTAGAGCTTAAAACATGCATTCAGCTGATGTTAGATGACTATAGGGCGACATGGAGAATGGCACTCCTAGAGCTTAAAACATGCATTCAGCTGATGTTAGATGACTATAGGGCGACATGGAGAATGGCACTCCTAGAGCTTAAAACATGCATTCAGCTGATGTTAGATGACTATAGGGCGACATGGAGAATGGCACTCCTAGAGCTTAAAACATGCATTCAGCTGATGTTAGATGACTATAGGGCGACATGCAGAATGGCACTCCTAGAGCTTAAAACATGCATTCAGCTGATGTTAGATGACTATAGGGCAACATGGAGAATGGCACTCCTAGAGCTTAAAACATGCATTCAGCTGATGTTAGATGACTATAGGGCGACATGGAGAATGGCACTCCTAGAGCTTAAAACATGCATTCAGCTGATGTTAGATGACTATAGGGCGACATGGAGAATGGCACTCCTAGAGCTTAAAACATGCATTCAGCTGATGTTAGATGACTATAGGGCGACATGGAGAATGGCACTCCTAGAGCTTAAAACATGCATTCAGCTGATGTTAGATGACTATAGGGCGACATGGAGAATGGCACTCCTAGAGCTTAAAACATGCATTCAGCTGATGTTAGATGACTATAGGGCGACATGGAGAATGGCACTCCTAGAGCTTAAAACATGCATTCAGCTGATGTTAGATGACTATAGGGCGACATGGAGAATGGCACTCCTAGAGCTTAAAACATGCATTCAGCTGATGTTAGATGACTATAGGGCAACATGGAGAATGGCACTCCTAGAGCTTAAAACATGCATTCAGCTGATGTTAGATGACTATAGGGCGACATGGAGAATGGCACTCCTAGAGCTTAAAACATGCATTCAGCTGATGTTAGATGACTATAGGGCGACATGCAGAATGGCACTCCTAGAGCTTAAAACATGCATTCAGCTGATGTTAGATGACTATAGGGCGACATGGAGAATGGCACTCCTAGAGCTTAAAACATGCATTCAGCTGATGTTAGATGACTATAGGGCGACATGGAGAATGGCACTCCTAGAGCTTAAAACATGCATTCAGCTGATGTTAGATGACTATAGGGCGACATGGAGAATGGCACTCCTAGAGCTTAAAACATGCATTCAGCTGATGTTAGATGACTATAGGGCGACATGGAGAATGGCACTCCTAGAGCTTAAAACATGCATTCAGCTGATGTTAGATGACTATAGGGCGACATGGAGAATGGCACTCCTAGAGCTTAAAACATGCATTCAGCTGATGTTAGATGACTATAGGGCGACATGGAGAATGGCACTCCTAGAGCTTAAAACATGCATTCAGCTGATGTTAGATGACTATAGGGCGACATGCAGAATGGCACTCCTAGAGCTTAAAACATGCATTCAGCTGATGTTAGATGACTATAGGGCGACATGGAGAATGGCACTCCTAGAGCTTAAAACATGCATTCAGCTGATGTTAGATGACTATAGGGCGACATGGAGAATGGCACTCCTAGAGCTTAAAACATGCATTCAGCTGATGTTAGATGACTATAGGGCGACATGCAGAATGGCACTCCTAGAGCTTAAAACATGCATTCAGCTGATGTTAGATGACTATAGGGCAACATGGAGAATGGCACTCCTAGAGCTTAAAACATGCATTCAGCTGATGTTAGATGACTATAGGGCGACATGGAGAATGGCACTCCTAGAGCTTAAAACATGCATTCAGCTGATGTTAGATGACTATAGGGCGACATGCAGAATGGCACTCCTAGAGCTTAAAACATGCATTCAGCTGATGTTAGATGACTATAGGGCGACATGCAGAATGGCACTCCTAGAGCTTAAAACATGCATTCAGCTGATGTTAGATGACTATAGGGCAACATGGAGAATGGCACTCCTAGAGCTTAAAACATGCATTCAGCTGATGTTAGATGACTATAGGGCGACATGGAGAATGGCACTCCTAGAGCTTAAAACATGCATTCAGCTGATGTTAGATGACTATAGGGCAACATGGAGAATGGCACTCCTAGAGCTTAAAACATGCATTCAGCTGATGTTAGATGACTATAGGGCGACATGGAGAATGGCACTCCTAGAGCTTAAAACATGCATTCAGCTGATGTTAGATGACTATAGGGCAACATGGAGAATGGCACTCCTAGAGCTTAAAACATGCATTCAGCTGATGTTAGATGACTATAGGGCGACATGGAGAATGGCACTCCTAGAGCTTAAAACATGCATTCAGCTGATGTTAGATGACTATAGGGCGACATGGAGAATGGCACTCCTAGAGCTTAAAACATGCATTCAGCTGATGTTAGATGACTATAGGGCGACATGGAGAATGGCACTCCTAGAGCTTAAAACATGCATTCAGCTGATGTTAGATGACTATAGGGCGACATGGAGAATGGCACTCCTAGAGCTTAAAACATGCATTCAGCTGATGTTAGATGACTATAGGGCGACATGGAGAATGGCACTCCTAGAGCTTAAAACATGCATTCAGCTGATGTTAGATGACTATAGGGCGACATGGAGAATGGCACTCCTAGAGCTTAAAACATGCATTCAGCTGATGTTAGATGACTATAGGGCGACATGGAGAATGGCACTCCTAGAGCTTAAAACATGCATTCAGCTGATGTTAGATGACTATAGGGCGACATGGAGAATGGCACTCCTAGAGCTTAAAACATGCATTCAGCTGATGTTAGATGACTATAGGGCGACATGCAGAATGGCACTCCTAGAGCTTAAAACATGCATTCAGCTGATGTTAGATGACTATAGGGCGACATGGAGAATGGCACTCCTAGAGCTTAAAACATGCATTCAGCTGATGTTAGATGACTATAGGGCGACATGGAGAATGGCACTCCTAGAGCTTAAAACATGCATTCAGCTGATGTTAGATGACTATAGGGCGACATGGAGAATGGCACTCCTAGAGCTTAAAACATGCATTCAGCTGATGTTAGATGACTATAGGGTGACATGCAGAATGGCACTCCTAGAGCTTAAAACATGCATTCAGCTGATGTTAGATGACTATAGGGCAACATGGAGAATGGCACTCCTAGAGCTTAAAACATGCATTCAGCTGATGTTAGATGACTATAGGGCGACATGGAGAATGGCACTCCTAGAGCTTAAAACATGCATTCAGCTGATGTTAGATGACTATAGGGCGACATGGAGAATGGCACTCCTAGAGCTTAAAACATGCATTCAGCTGATGTTAGATGACTATAGGGCAACATGGAGAATGGCACTCCTAGAGCTTAAAACATGCATTCAGCTGATGTTAGATGACTATAGACTATAGGGCAACATGGAGAATGGCACTCCTAGAGCTTAAAACATGCATTCAGCTGATGTTAGATGACTATAGGGCGACATGGAGAATGGCACTCCTAGAGCTTAAAACATGCATTCAGCTGATGTTAGATGACTATAGGGCGACATGGAGAATGGCACTCCTAGAGCTTAAAACATGCATTCAGCTGATGTTAGATGACTATAGGGCAACATGGAGAATGGCACTCCTAGAGCTTAAAACATGCATTCAGCTGATGTTAGATGACTATAGGGCGACATGGAGAATGGCACTCCTAGAGCTTAAAACATGCATTCAGCTGATGTTAGATGACTATAGGGCAACATGGAGAATGGCACTCCTAGAGCTTAAAACATGCATTCAGCTGATGTTAGATGACTATAGGGCGACATGGAGAATGGCACTCCTAGAGCTTAAAACATGCATTCAGCTGATGTTAGATGACTATAGGGCAACATGCAGAATGGCACTCCTAGAGCTTAAAACATGCATTCAGCTGATGTTAGATGACTATAGGGCGACATGGAGAATGGCACTCCTAGAGCTTAAAACATGCATTCAGCTGATGTTAGATGACTATAGGGCGACATGGAGAATGGCACTCCTAGAGCTTAAAACATGCATTCAGCTGATGTTAGATGACTATAGGGCGACATGGAGAATGGCACTCCTAGAGCTTAAAACATGCATTCAGCTGATGTTAGATGACTATAGGGCAACATGGAGAATGGCACTCCTAGAGCTTAAAACATGCATTCAGCTGATGTTAGATGACTATAGGGCGACATGGAGAATGGCACTCCTAGAGCTTAAAACATGCATTCAGCTGATGTTAGATGACTATAGGGCGACATGGAGAATGGCACTCCTAGAGCTTAAAACATGCATTCAGCTGATGTTAGATGACTATAGGGCGACATGGAGAATGGCACTCCTAGAGCTTAAAACATGCATTCAGCTGATGTTAGATGACTATAGGGCGACATGGAGAATGGCACTCCTAGAGCTTAAAACATGCATTCAGCTGATGTTAGATGACTATAGGGCGACATGGAGAATGGCACTCCTAGAGCTTAAAACATGCATTCAGCTGATGTTAGATGACTATAGGGCGACATGGAGAATGGCACTCCTAGAGCTTAAAACATGCATTCAGCTGATGTTAGATGACTATAGGGCGACATGGAGAATGGCACTCCTAGAGCTTAAAACATGCATTCAGCTGATGTTAGATGACTATAGGGCGACATGGAGAATGGCACTCCTAGAGCTTAAAACATGCATTCAGCTGATGTTAGATGACTATAGGGCGACATGGAGAATGGCACTCCTAGAGCTTAAAACATGCATTCAGCTGATGTTAGATGACTATAGGGCGACATGCAGAATGGCACTCCTAGAGCTTAAAACATGCATTCAGCTGATGTTAGATGACTATAGGGCGACATGGAGAATGGCACTCCTAGAGCTTAAAACATGCATTCAGCTGATGTTAGATGACTATAGGGCGACATGGAGAATGGCACTCCTAGAGCTTAAAACATGCATTCAGCTGATGTTAGATGACTATAGGGCGACATGGAGAATGGCACTCCTAGAGCTTAAAACATGCATTCAGCTGATGTTAGATGACTATAGGGCGACATGGAGAATGGCACTCCTAGAGCTTAAAACATGCATTCAGCTGATGTTAGATGACTATAGGGCGACATGGAGAATGGCACTCCTAGAGCTTAAAACATGCATTCAGCTGATGTTAGATGACTATAGGGCAACATGGAGAATGGCACTCCTAGAGCTTAAAACATGCATTCAGCTGATGTTAGATGACTATAGGGCGACATGGAGAATGGCACTCCTAGAGCTTAAAACATGCATTCAGCTGATGTTAGATGACTATAGGGCGACATGGAGAATGGCACTCCTAGAGCTTAAAACATGCATTCAGCTGATGTTAGATGACTATAGGGCGACATGCAGAATGGCACTCCTAGAGCTTAAAACATGCATTCAGCTGATGTTAGATGACTATAGGGCAACATGGAGAATGGCACTCCTAGAGCTTAAAACATGCATTCAGCTGATGTTAGATGACTATAGGGCGACATGGAGAATGGCACTCCTAGAGCTTAAAACATGCATTCAGCTGATGTTAGATGACTATAGGGCGACATGGAGAATGGCACTCCTAGAGCTTAAAACATGCATTCAGCTGATGTTAGATGACTATAGGGCGACATGGAGAATGGCACTCCTAGAGCTTAAAACATGCATTCAGCTGATGTTAGATGACTATAGGGCGACATGGAGAATGGCACTCCTAGAGCTTAAAACATGCATTCAGCTGATGTTAGATGACTATAGGGCAACATGGAGAATGGCACTCCTAGAGCTTAAAACATGCATTCAGCTGATGTTAGATGACTATAGGGCGACATGGAGAATGGCACTCCTAGAGCTTAAAACATGCATTCAGCTGATGTTAGATGACTATAGGGCGACATGGAGAATGGCACTCCTAGAGCTTAAAACATGCATTCAGCTGATGTTAGATGACTATAGGGCGACATGGAGAATGGCACTCCTAGAGCTTAAAACATGCATTCAGCTGATGTTAGATGACTATAGGGCGACATGGAGAATGGCACTCCTAGAGCTTAAAACATGCATTCAGCTGATGTTAGATGACTATAGGGCGACATGGAGAATGGCACTCCTAGAGCTTAAAACATGCATTCAGCTGATGTTAGATGACTATAGGGCAACATGGAGAATGGCACTCCTAGAGCTTAAAACATGCATTCAGCTGATGTTAGATGACTATAGGGCGACATGGAGAATGGCACTCCTAGAGCTTAAAACATGCATTCAGCTGATGTTAGATGACTATAGGGCAACATGGAGAATGGCACTCCTAGAGCTTAAAACATGCATTCAGCTGATGTTAGATGACTATAGGGCGACATGGAGAATGGCACTCCTAGAGCTTAAAACATGCATTCAGCTGATGTTAGATGACTATAGGGCGACATGGAGAATGGCACTCCTAGAGCTTAAAACATGCATTCAGCTGATGTTAGATGACTATAGGGCGACATGGAGAATGGCACTCCTAGAGCTTAAAACATGCATTCAGCTGATGTTAGATGACTATAGGGCAACATGGAGAATGGCACTCCTAGAGCTTAAAACATGCATTCAGCTGATGTTAGATGACTATAGGGCGACATGGAGAATGGCACTCCTAGAGCTTAAAACATGCATTCAGCTGATGTTAGATGACTATAGGGCAACATGGAGAATGGCACTCCTAGAGCTTAAAACATGCATTCAGCTGATGTTAGATGACTATAGGGCGACATGGAGAATGGCACTCCTAGAGCTTAAAACATGCATTCAGCTGATGTTAGATGACTATAGGGCGACATGGAGAATGGCACTCCTAGAGCTTAAAACATGCATTCAGCTGATGTTAGATGACTATAGGGCGACATGGAGAATGGCACTCCTAGAGCTTAAAACATGCATTCAGCTGATGTTAGATGACTATAGGGCGACATGGAGAATGGCACTCCTAGAGCTTAAAACATGCATTCAGCTGATGTTAGATGACTATAGGGCAACATGGAGAATGGCACTCCTAGAGCTTAAAACATGCATTCAGCTGATGTTAGATGACTATAGGGCGACATGGAGAATGGCACTCCTAGAGCTTAAAACATGCATTCAGCTGATGTTAGATGACTATAGGGCGACATGGAGAATGGCACTCCTAGAGCTTAAAACATGCATTCAGCTGATGTTAGATGACTATAGGGCAACATGGAGAATGGCACTCCTAGAGCTTAAAACATGCATTCAGCTGATGTTAGATGACTATAGGGCGACATGGAGAATGGCACTCCTAGAGCTTAAAACATGCATTCAGCTGATGTTAGATGACTATAGGGCGACATGGAGAATGGCACTCCTAGAGCTTAAAACATGCATTCAGCTGATGTTAGATGACTATAGGGCAACATGGAGAATGGCACTCCTAGAGCTTAAAACATGCATTCAGCTGATGTTAGATGACTATAGGGCGACATGGAGAATGGCACTCCTAGAGCTTAAAACATGCATTCAGCTGATGTTAGATGACTATAGGGCGACATGGAGAATGGCACTCCTAGAGCTTAAAACATGCATTCAGCTGATGTTAGATGACTATAGGGCGACATGCAGAATGGCACTCCTAGAGCTTAAAACATGCATTCAGCTGATGTTAGATGACTATAGGGCGACATGGAGAATGGCACTCCTAGAGCTTAAAACATGCATTCAGCTGATGTTAGATGACTATAGGGCGACATGGAGAATGGCACTCCTAGAGCTTAAAACATGCATTCAGCTGATGTTAGATGACTATAGGGCGACATGGAGAATGGCACTCCTAGAGCTTAAAACATGCATTCAGCTGATGTTAGATGACTATAGGGCGACATGCAGAATGGCACTCCTAGAGCTTAAAACATGCATTCAGCTGATGTTAGATGACTATAGGGCGACATGGAGAATGGCACTCCTAGAGCTTAAAACATGCATTCAGCTGATGTTAGATGACTATAGGGCGACATGGAGAATGGCACTCCTAGAGCTTAAAACATGCATTCAGCTGATGTTAGATGACTATAGGGCGACATGGAGAATGGCACTCCTAGAGCTTAAAACATGCATTCAGCTGATGTTAGATGACTATAGGGCGACATGGAGAATGGCACTCCTAGAGCTTAAAACATGCATTCAGCTGATGTTAGATGACTATAGGGCGACATGGAGAATGGCACTCCTAGAGCTTAAAACATGCATTCAGCTGATGTTAGATGACTATAGGGCGACATGCAGAATGGCACTCCTAGAGCTTAAAACATGCATTCAGCTGATGTTAGATGACTATAGGGCAACATGGAGAATGGCACTCCTAGAGCTTAAAACATGCATTCAGCTGATGTTAGATGACTATAGGGCGACATGGAGAATGGCACTCCTAGAGCTTAAAACATGCATTCAGCTGATGTTAGATGACTATAGGGCGACATGGAGAATGGCACTCCTAGAGCTTAAAACATGCATTCAGCTGATGTTAGATGACTATAGGGCGACATGGAGAATGGCACTCCTAGAGCTTAAAACATGCATTCAGCTGATGTTAGATGACTATAGGGCGACATGGAGAATGGCACTCCTAGAGCTTAAAACATGCATTCAGCTGATGTTAGATGACTATAGGGCGACATGCAGAATGGCACTCCTAGAGCTTAAAACATGCATTCAGCTGATGTTAGATGACTATAGGGCGACATGGAGAATGGCACTCCTAGAGCTTAAAACATGCATTCAGCTGATGTTAGATGACTATAGGGCGACATGGAGAATGGCACTCCTAGAGCTTAAAACATGCATTCAGCTGATGTTAGATGACTATAGGGCGACATGCAGAATGGCACTCCTAGAGCTTAAAACATGCATTCAGCTGATGTTAGATGACTATAGGGCGACATGGAGAATGGCACTCCTAGAGCTTAAAACATGCATTCAGCTGATGTTAGATGACTATAGGGCGACATGCAGAATGGCACTCCTAGAGCTTAAAACATGCATTCAGCTGATGTTAGATGACTATAGGGCGACATGGAGAATGGCACTCCTAGAGCTTAAAACATGCATTCAGCTGATGTTAGATGACTATAGGGCGACATGGAGAATGGCACTCCTAGAGCTTAAAACATGCATTCAGCTGATGTTAGATGACTATAGGGCGACATGCAGAATGGCACTCCTAGAGCTTAAAACATGCATTCAGCTGATGTTAGATGACTATAGGGCAACATGGAGAATGGCACTCCTAGAGCTTAAAACATGCATTCAGCTGATGTTAGATGACTATAGGGCGACATGGAGAATGGCACTCCTAGAGCTTAAAACATGCATTCAGCTGATGTTAGATGACTATAGGGCAACATGGAGAATGGCACTCCTAGAGCTTAAAACATGCATTCAGCTGATGTTAGATGACTATAGGGCGACATGGAGAATGGCACTCCTAGAGCTTAAAACATGCATTCAGCTGATGTTAGATGACTATAGGGCGACATGGAGAATGGCACTCCTAGAGCTTAAAACATGCATTCAGCTGATGTTAGATGACTATAGGGCAACATGGAGAATGGCACTCCTAGAGCTTAAAACATGCATTCAGCTGATGTTAGATGACTATAGGGCAACATGGAGAATGGCACTCCTAGAGCTTAAAACATGCATTCAGCTGATGTTAGATGACTATAGGGCGACATGGAGAATGGCACTCCTAGAGCTTAAAACATGCATTCAGCTGATGTTAGATGACTATAGGGCGACATGGAGAATGGCACTCCTAGAGCTTAAAACATGCATTCAGCTGATGTTAGATGACTATAGGGCAACATGGAGAATGGCACTCCTAGAGCTTAAAACATGCATTCAGCTGATGTTAGATGACTATAGGGCGACATGGAGAATGGCACTCCTAGAGCTTAAAACATGCATTCAGCTGATGTTAGATGACTATAGGGCAACATGGAGAATGGCACTCCTAGAGCTTAAAACATGCATTCAGCTGATGTTAGATGACTATAGGGCGACATGGAGAATGGCACTCCTAGAGCTTAAAACATGCATTCAGCTGATGTTAGATGACTATAGGGCGACATGGAGAATGGCACTCCTAGAGCTTAAAACATGCATTCAGCTGATGTTAGATGACTATAGGGCGACATGGAGAATGGCACTCCTAGAGCTTAAAACATGCATTCAGCTGATGTTAGATGACTATAGGGCGACATGGAGAATGGCACTCCTAGAGCTTAAAACATGCATTCAGCTGATGTTAGATGACTATAGGGCGACATGGAGAATGGCACTCCTAGAGCTTAAAACATGCATTCAGCTGATGTTAGATGACTATAGGGCGACATGGAGAATGGCACTCCTAGAGCTTAAAACATGCATTCAGCTGATGTTAGATGACTATAGGGCGACATGGAGAATGGCACTCCTAGAGCTTAAAACATGCATTCAGCTGATGTTAGATGACTATAGGGCGACATGGAGAATGGCACTCCTAGAGCTTAAAACATGCATTCAGCTGATGTTAGATGACTATAGGGCGACATGCAGAATGGCACTCCTAGAGCTTAAAACATGCATTCAGCTGATGTTAGATGACTATAGGGCGACATGGAGAATGGCACTCCTAGAGCTTAAAACATGCATTCAGCTGATGTTAGATGACTATAGGGCGACATGGAGAATGGCACTCCTAGAGCTTAAAACATGCATTCAGCTGATGTTAGATGACTATAGGGCGACATGGAGAATGGCACTCCTAGAGCTTAAAACATGCATTCAGCTGATGTTAGATGACTATAGGGCGACATGGAGAATGGCACTCCTAGAGCTTAAAACATGCATTCAGCTGATGTTAGATGACTATAGGGCGACATGGAGAATGGCACTCCTAGAGCTTAAAACATGCATTCAGCTGATGTTAGATGACTATAGGGCGACATGGAGAATGGCACTCCTAGAGCTTAAAACATGCATTCAGCTGATGTTAGATGACTATAGGGCAACATGGAGAATGGCACTCCTAGAGCTTAAAACATGCATTCAGCTGATGTTAGATGACTATAGGGCGACATGGAGAATGGCACTCCTAGAGCTTAAAACATGCATTCAGCTGATGTTAGATGACTATAGGGCGACATGGAGAATGGCACTCCTAGAGCTTAAAACATGCATTCAGCTGATGTTAGATGACTATAGGGCAACATGGAGAATGGCACTCCTAGAGCTTAAAACATGCATTCAGCTGATGTTAGATGACTATAGGGCGACATGGAGAATGGCACTCCTAGAGCTTAAAACATGCATTCAGCTGATGTTAGATGACTATAGGGCGACATGGAGAATGGCACTCCTAGAGCTTAAAACATGCATTCAGCTGATGTTAGATGACTATAGGGCGACATGGAGAATGGCACTCCTAGAGCTTAAAACATGCATTCAGCTGATGTTAGATGACTATAGGGCAACATGGAGAATGGCACTCCTAGAGCTTAAAACATGCATTCAGCTGATGTTAGATGACTATAGGGCGACATGGAGAATGGCACTCCTAGAGCTTAAAACATGCATTCAGCTGATGTTAGATGACTATAGGGCGACATGGAGAATGGCACTCCTAGAGCTTAAAACATGCATTCAGCTGATGTTAGATGACTATAGGGCGACATGGAGAATGGCACTCCTAGAGCTTAAAACATGCATTCAGCTGATGTTAGATGACTATAGGGCGACATGGAGAATGGCACTCCTAGAGCTTAAAACATGCATTCAGCTGATGTTAGATGACTATAGGGCGACATGCAGAATGGCACTCCTAGAGCTTAAAACATGCATTCAGCTGATGTTAGATGACTATAGGGCGACATGGAGAATGGCACTCCTAGAGCTTAAAACATGCATTCAGCTGATGTTAGATGACTATAGGGCAACATGGAGAATGGCACTCCTAGAGCTTAAAACATGCATTCAGCTGATGTTAGATGACTATAGGGCAACATGGAGAATGGCACTCCTAGAGCTTAAAACATGCATTCAGCTGATGTTAGATGACTATAGGGCGACATGGAGAATGGCACTCCTAGAGCTTAAAACATGCATTCAGCTGATGTTAGATGACTATAGGGCGACATGCAGAATGGCACTCCTAGAGCTTAAAACATGCATTCAGCTGATGTTAGATGACTATAGGGCAACATGGAGAATGGCACTCCTAGAGCTTAAAACATGCATTCAGCTGATGTTAGATGACTATAGGGCGACATGGAGAATGGCACTCCTAGAGCTTAAAACATGCATTCAGCTGATGTTAGATGACTATAGGGCGACATGGAGAATGGCACTCCTAGAGCTTAAAACATGCATTCAGCTGATGTTAGATGACTATAGGGCAACATGGAGAATGGCACTCCTAGAGCTTAAAACATGCATTCAGCTGATGTTAGATGACTATAGGGCGACATGGAGAATGGCACTCCTAGAGCTTAAAACATGCATTCAGCTGATGTTAGATGACTATAGGGCGACATGGAGAATGGCACTCCTAGAGCTTAAAACATGCATTCAGCTGATGTTAGATGACTATAGGGCGACATGCAGAATGGCACTCCTAGAGCTTAAAACATGCATTCAGCTGATGTTAGATGACTATAGGGCGACATGGAGAATGGCACTCCTAGAGCTTAAAACATGCATTCAGCTGATGTTAGATGACTATAGGGCGACATGGAGAATGGCACTCCTAGAGCTTAAAACATGCATTCAGCTGATGTTAGATGACTATAGGGCGACATGGAGAATGGCACTCCTAGAGCTTAAAACATGCATTCAGCTGATGTTAGATGACTATAGGGCGACATGGAGAATGGCACTCCTAGAGCTTAAAACATGCATTCAGCTGATGTTAGATGACTATAGGGCGACATGGAGAATGGCACTCCTAGAGCTTAAAACATGCATTCAGCTGATGTTAGATGACTATAGGGCGACATGGAGAATGGCACTCCTAGAGCTTAAAACATGCATTCAGCTGATGTTAGATGACTATAGGGCAACATGGAGAATGGCACTCCTAGAGCTTAAAACATGCATTCAGCTGATGTTAGATGACTATAGGGCAACATGGAGAATGGCACTCCTAGAAAAATTGGGAGGGTTGGATCAGTTTTTTTATCTTAACCAAAGTTAGAAAACCTAAGAAAAGAGTGCTTATTACCCTCTTTTAATATCTTGGATACTTTCTACTTGGCAAATGTACATCAATATTGGTTTTACCAGAAAAGCATACAGCATTTTGTTAGGCTCAGAACAAGCTGGAAAAGACCTGGAAATTTCAATATTCCTAATCAATTGGGCGCTACATTTGCAAATACCTAGATATGCTTCCTGCTCTAGGAGGTACTTTTTTTTTTTTGGTTGGTTGGCAATGCTTGTTTAAATACTTTTATACTCCTATGAAAGCCATCCTTCTACTGGAGATGGCTTAGATCTGAAGTGGCAGAGTGGAAGCACATGTTTTGGGATTGCCATTTTTTAAGAGTCTTCAAGTATGACTTGTTACAATTAATAAAATAAATGAGTTTGATACTTGAGGTCCTCAAGCAAAGTAATTATCTTTTATGGGGTTCTAATGTTTCAGGTATTTCCAAGCGTCAACTAAATTAATGCATTTTGCTTCTTCTTTTAGCTAAGAACCGTATAACCTGAAGCTGGATGCATAGGTTTCTCCCTTTCCTACAAGACCTTAAGCAGTTGCTAGTGGAATTAAGGGACAACTTCTTCAGGAAAAATGGAAGGTACACAACACTTGGTTGGATACTTAATTAGCCTGGTGGGGTCTTTTACTCACTAGACATAATGCAGGCACTACATCAGAAGTCATCCCTTGGTAGATGCAGGACGAAAGTCTATCCTTTATTTTCTAAGCTTTCAGTTTCTCTTCACTCAAGAGTATTACTTCCCAGTGCCAGTTGTTGTGTTGTGTATTTTTTTATATAATTCTAATTAATTTTTAGATTTCGTAGCACTTTAGTAAATCTTATTGCATAATACAACTTACAGGACATGTTAGCCATGTTCTCTTGAGAAAACATGGCTTTATTATTGGTTATAGATTTTAAACAAGTTATTATGCAACATTTATCATAATAACACATTAGAACAATTTTTGCAAGATTAATAAGTCACCTTGAATAGGTATCTTCTCTGTAAAACATATATCTATTACCTGTTTAACACTTTATTTTGAAACTGGAAACTCTTGTTGGAAGATACTTAACCAAGTCATACTGTCCCTGTGCAGGTAATTTATTGGGACATTCTGATATGTTTTTGATGTTCTCTAAGCAGTAAAGAAAAAAGCTGTCTATAAAAAAATGTGCTTCCCTTATGTTGTATGTGTGCTGTTGGATGGGATGTCTTTTGAAAATGTGGCCATCTGTTGTTGGGTGAGGGGGGGAAGATGTCTTTAAAAAGTGCCTCTCTGCTGTTGGGTGGGTGGGGATGGGGAATGTCTCTTCTAAATATGTCTCTCTGTTTTTGGTTGGGTTGAGTGGGGGAATGTCATTTCAAAAAGTGCCTCTCTGGTATAGGGTTGGTTGGGAATGTCTTTTTTCAAATGTGCCTCTCTGCCGACTGGGAGAAGTAGGGAAGGGCCAAAGGTAATTATATGGGCTAAGGAGTACTGTACAGTTTAAGTTGCACTTACCCATAACAGTAGATGTTCAAATTCCTCACTGCTGCAGCAGTCCATAGGCTATATGGGCTATTTTCCACCTAGGAAACAACAACCGGACAGTTTCAAAAAGCTCTAACTCAACCCCACATCTTCACTATGACTGCTGACTGGTTAATCCCCACCAGGATGAAAGTCAGCAATCAGAGTGAAGTTTTCTTTCAGACTTTCATTGCCCAGGCAATGAGAGAAGAGCCTAAAAATCCTGAAATAACCAACCAATACAAAAACAAAATAAAACATAAAGCAGAAACAAATTAGCATAAGCCTACTTTATATCTCAACTGCAACTATATGCAAGAGTAAGGGGATAGAGGGTAGGGTGCCTACTTCAGAGGTGAGGAATTTGAATATCTACTGGGTATGTGTAACTTATACAACTGCAATATGTTCATTATTGTCACTGCTGCAGTAGCCCTTAGGCTATATGGGTTGAATAACAAAGACTATCCATCCTGGGAGGATGACAGATAAGGATCCAGAAGCCCCTGGAGAATGGTCCTAGCAAAGTTTAACCTGGATCTAGAAAAGGAATACAGTTTGTAATACTTTGTAAATGTATGTAGAGAGGACCATGTAGCTGTCTCTAGAATGGTTCTATAGTGTATCCCTTTCCAGTATGCCATCGAAGAAGGCAAGGTTCTAGTGTAATATGGCTTGATACTCCCTAGAATGGATTTGTCATGGTGAAAATAGGAAGACAACCACCTGGAAATTGTCTGTTTAGACACAAGGTATTCCCTTTTGCCCCCTCATAAGAAATAAATAGCTGATTAGCTTTTCTAACGGGCTAAGTTCTGTCAAGAGGGTACCTGAGCTGCCTGTACACATCCCGGGTATGCAGAATCTGCTCTTCTTAGTTTTTAGATCCTGAGTAGAAAAACAGGCAGACTGATGGCTTGATTCAATGCAAGCTCTGAAACCATTATGTGCATGAATTGGGGGGAGGGGGTTGTTCTTAAAGTTACCCTATCCCTATTGAAAGTCAGATAGGGTTCATCCACCATGAGAGCTTGCAAATCAGATACTCTTCTTGCAGATGTCAAAGCAGTTATGAGTACAGTTTTCCAAGTCAAGAACCTTAAATTGGCTTGATGGGAAGATTCAAACAGTGACATAGTCAATTTCTCCAGCACATGGCTGAGATCCCAAGGCAAACCAAGTGTTTATAAGGGGATCTCAGACATAAAACTTCTTTCAGAAACTGTTTGACAAAAAAGCATCTTTTAGGTCTACAATTACCAAGTAACTCAGGTGAGGCATGAGAGATAACAGGTTCTGTAAAGTCAACATTTTGAACTTTTGAACTTTTATGTAGAGAATTAGAAATGAAAGATCTAGCACTGGTCTACAGGAGGCCAACTTCATTGGTACCATAAACATATCAGTATAGAAGCCTTTGCCCATTTGACTTAAAGACAACGGTTCTATGACTGTTTAGGTGTACAGATTGAAGAACCTGAGAAAAAAATTCTGTTAGGTTTGAGAGGGTGGGAATGTATTCCCCTAAAAGGAGATTTCTGTATCCAGTGCCATCTGTAATCCTCCTGCACCATTTTTAACACCCAAGAGTCCAAAACAATCTTTTGCCAAAGGGTAAAGTTCAGGGCCAGTTTTTGGAGCAGATTTGTAGAGATATTTGTCAGGAAAGAGGGAAATGGGTAAGGAATGCTGGCATACTCACTCTGCACTGTTTGTTCTTTTTTTCTGAAAAGAGCCCTGTATTTTTTTTTATTGTTGTTAAACTATGTTATTCTCTTTTTTGTATTTTGTTTGCCAGAAAAGAGCAGAGTTTGTTTATTTGGCTTTTTTATGTAACAGAAAGGCCTATAAGATTTGTATTACGGTACTGAAATATATTATAAACTCCCTGAATTAATTTCTCTCTTTCATCATATTGTTTGAATACCTCCGTCCTTATCTGAAGCTAAATCCAGGATTTCAGACTTTGCCTCATCAGCAAACTTTCGGTTACAAACCCAATCATATCTTCTCAGTACTGTAACAGTTGCACTGTCCCTAGACGTAGTATCAGCACAATCATATGCACTCTTAAAGCATGTTTAGATACCTCAGAATGGGTAAAAACTGTTTGGTACGGAAAAGAGTTTTCTTCTGTAGGAATAGTGGAAGCCAATTCTGATGACATAGCATAAATTTCCACATATATGCCTGACATTTCCGAATTCTGAAGCCTAAAGTGGAATAAGAAAGCATTCTCTTACCTATACAGTCCAACATTTTACCCTCCTCATCACCAGGTGAGGGGTTGTATTGAACACCAGTCTGTTGGCAGTATGAGACACAGTTGAAATGGCAGCTGGATCTGACCTATGGTGAGAGTAAAGAAATAGATTAAACCGATGTACCTTATACAGCTTGTGTGTTGTTTTAGGGACTGACTGCTGGGTATCAGGATGAGTACACGCAGAGTTCAACAGAGAACATTTCTCTTTAGGAGGATAGAATTTAAGACTCCTCACAATCTGAGAGTTGGGCTTGAGAATCTGCAGGAGAAGAAGCCCTGTCTCTATCAAAATCAGAATCATCAGACCTGGTTTACTCAGAAATATTTATTTATTTTGTTATTTATTTGTCTTTGTTTACCAGGAAATTCCTACTGGGTAATGCCCATCTTCATTGGAGGCCTGGAAAAATTGCATTATACTAAGTTTGAGTAAAACACAGAGAATTTACATTTCTATTTACATTTATACACAAGCAGTAGTTACATTTATACATTTGAAGATTTTACAGAGGTGGAAGTTACTAAAGAGAAAGCCCACATGCAACTTAGTGGATTGTACAGGCAGCAGTTACGTCTAAAAATTGTTTTGTCACCGCAGTGAGAGGTTGTATGCATTCTGTTTAAGAAGAGTATTTGGAAAGTATTTTACGGTGAACACCAAGTTTCAACCTTGACATGAGCATGTACAGGACCAGGACTGGTTAAGATGTTATTTAAGCAGTGGTTTAAAACTAATGAGTTTGTCAGAGAGTTTTATTTGTGCGGGGATACTATTCCAGAGTTTAGTAACATATTGAAAGTAGAATGAGTCTCCTACAACAATATTTGACTTATTGGTAAGTAACAAGAATTTGTTACTAGAGCGATTGTCCTTTGCTGGACAGTAGGTCAGTAATAAGTTATGCAGTGCAGGGCATTTTTCTGGATAATGAACGAAGCTGTGTGATGTAGTTAGTTTTGAATATGTTAGGTAGTTGTGTAGTTCAAGCCAATAATTTCCATTTCTGGCATTTCAGAATAATTTGACAGGGAATGCCCATCTATAAAGGCTTATGTTTACCAGGATTTACTGTTTGTAATGTCTGTCTTGCCAACAATGTTTAACTTTCTGTTTTTTCTTAAAAGTTCCAGCAAAACAGGACCAACTTGAAGGAGAAACGTCTGCCTGATGTAATGGTTTCTTGCCCCAGTAACTCCAAGAAGAATCTCCAGAATGTCTTCCAAACCTAGAGAAGATTTTTTTTTCATGCCTATATCAAACACTGAAACAGCAGAAGAGGATGTGGCTGACCCCCAGTTTATGCTGGCCGAAACTAAGTGGTCGAAGGAACAAACAGCCACTGTAGGTTCAACCACTATCAACTGAGTAGTAGGTGTATGTTTGTGTCTTCTGACTGCCTTTTGACTGAATTCAAGATTTCAGACTTTACCTCATCAGCAAACTTTTGGTTACATACCCAAGCATATCTTCTCAACACTGTAGCAGTAGCAGTGACCCTAGACACAGTACTGGCACAATCATACACACTCTTCAAAGCTTCTTTAGATACCTCAGAAAGGGTAGAAACTGTTTGGTACGAAAAAGAGCTTTCTCAAAAAAAGAGTAGGAAGAGTGGAAACCAATTCCCTCATATGACATAGCATACATTTCCAAATATATGCTTGGCATTTCAGAATTCTGAAGGCAAAAGTGGAAGATGAAAACATTCTCTTACCTATACGATCCAAAATTTTACCCTCCTTGCATGTTTATTGTATTGGTTGTTATTGTTCTTCTAGTAGTATAAGTGTCCTCTGTTTTCTGATGATGGGATTGTTTTCCATATTGTTCAAGCCTTATCCCTCAGTCTATACAGGGATATGAATTATTTAGTTAGCAAGATATAATTTGGGTTTCAGGAGTCTGAATGTTTTAGGGAAGCCTTATAGGTCGAGAAGTTTATTGGTGAGGGAGGTAGTTGGGGATTGCTCAGATAGTATATTATTCCATTATGATTTCCAGAATTTATTTTGCAGAGATGTGATGTTCTGCTGTGTTTTCGCCAAAATATTATAAGAGTTAGAATGGATTTTCAGTTTGCAATTTTCAGGCTTAAGTTGATTGCACAGTACTCACTAATAGACAGTAGTAAAGATTTGAGGTAAAGCTGAGGTTATTGTTAATTATTCTATGTAGAAAGAAATGTTTTTCTGATGTACAGTTTAGTCTTGACAGATCTTTAACTATTTGGGTAAGGCTGTAGTTAGTAAGTGTGTGAAACATGTTGCTATTGGCAAGATTTAGACAGTTATTACTGAAACCATCTAGAATAATCTAGAATAATCATCTCATTATTATTTTTGCAGTGCACTGCAATAGGGAGTTAAATGTACTTTGGTTAAGGGAGGGAAATAGGCAGTAACCAGGATAAGTGTGTAGTTTTTTCAAAATGGATTTTTATGGCTAAGCATTTAGGATTATGATTATCCTGGGAGGTGGTTTCTGCATAGGCAGAAATGTTGAGGTTATCTATTATAGGAAATAGTGTTACACAGCCTGTCTGGTAGCTGGGTGTTGCTTTAAAAAACATAAATGTTGTCTGGAAACTGATAACTAAGATTCTGAGTATCAATTTGTGATTCAGTAACAGCTAGTATGTCTACAGACTGAATGACTAAGAGTAAGTGGAGCTACTTTCATTTATTTAGTATACTACCCACATTGACCAAATGCATTTTTTAGAATGTATGAGTAGTTTTGAATTCATTACAGGAATATTATTGTGTTTTGGTTGGGAGAAGGACCTAGATTTGACTCTAGACTCCTGCATTGAAGGCGGAGAATGTTTACTAGGAGGTTTAGTCTAAAAGTTAATATTATACACTTTTTAAAGGGAAGAGTAGGTTTGCACTGTTTTGGCTGAATTAGGTTTGAAATTGAGAATGTTTTAAAAGGTAGGCTGGCAAAAGGAAGTTTGAAGTCAGCAGTGGAGAGTTTTAAGAAGGTGTCATCCATGTAAAGTAGTACGTCCAAGGATATTATGAATGGAGGCATTAAGGATATTTAGGAAGGTGAGGGGAGAATGTTTGGTGAACTGGTAGGTATTGTGTAACAGTGGAACTGTCATCAAAAGTATGAGAAAAACAGAGCTAGGACACATGTTTGGGTTAGATTCTGTGAGTTGGGGGAGTATTGATTTTGGCTGATGAATTTAGTGTGTGTTTGTAAGTATGAAGGATTCTCAGTTATTAGTTTAGGGAGACCTGTTATGAATTTAATATTGTGTTGGAAAGAGGTGACTGCATTGGGTGTGTTCATCACTGTAGGTTATGGTGGTAAAGGGAAAGAAAGGGTCCAGAGCAGTCCAGTTAGGGAAGTCAGCACAGAGATTGGGACATGCGTGTTATTTTGTGCAGATTTGATTACTGAAGTATTTTATTTTGCAAAAAAAGAAGTTCAATAGATCATAATGCTTACATGGGAAGGGGTTCTGTTAGAGAAACAGAATGTTTTACAGCTCATATTGGGATATTGTATAAGACTAATACGTTTTGGTAGGCTGCTGTTCTTGCAAAGTAAAGGCCTTTGGGTATATTAACTAAGTACTGATATGAGGAGGAAATGGTTGGTGATTAAATATGAAGTTGTAGCAAATGCAAAGTCAGCACAATTGTTTATAGGGAGAATTTAGTGAGTGGTCTTAGTTCTCATGAAGATCATAGCGACTGTGTACAGTGATGCAGATGAGATGGTAGGAATGATGCGATATTTGTGCACTGAGTGGATACTATTTCTGAAGACAGCCTTTATAAGGGTGGGATAATTGGTAGATTTGTAGATGGGAACTCATTAGTATGAAGGTGCTGAGAGGTTGGAGTCTGGGGGATGGGAGGGGATCAAAGGAGAAGAAGAAAACATCTCCTTTAAGGGTGGAGGTTGGAAAATGGAGGCAGAAGGGGAGTGAAGTGGCTTACACCTCTCTTGCCAGTAGCAATCAGTCTACACATGCACAGATTAGATATGTCCCTTGCAAAAATTAGTGGCCAAGTAAAGAAAATGTATGTTGTGTCTTATCAAACAATGCACTGCTCAAAAGGTAAGCAGCATGCAGGGCGATCTGCACAGGAGGAACACCACCTATACCTAGTTCTTAGTAAAGAGGTTTAATAGTGTTTCTATGTAAATTTGTTTTACAAGGAAGGGGGAAGGTAAAGGCAATTACAGGCAGTCAGTCCAGTGAAGTGGGTTGCTAAAACTGTCCAATTAGTTGATAGGCACCCAGGCAACAATGGGGAATTTTTAACCTTTCCTTGTTTCCCAATCAGAAATACATATTACTGCAGTTCATGAGATAGAGTCTTTGCTCCATTTTTAGTATAAGAGTAATTAAAACTTAGACATAGAGGTCCTGGGCAGCAAACTTCGACCCTGCAAGGAGAGAGATCCATGCAAGGAAACTGGTGCTGCAGAGGAAAGGGATTTGGAAAATACAGATCAGTAGAATACTGAAAGAGAAAAGAAAAGGACATTGTTTTGTACTGAGGAAGAAGTACCTTGCAAAGGTGAAGTTAAAAGAGATGTTAGCAAATAACTCATGAAAACAGAGGGATCTTAGACATTTCCTGGAAGCAGTACTGAATAACACAAATACATAACAACTGTGCAGTTAACAGTTATACCAGTAATTTCATAATATCAGTATTTCCAAGCTAATATCTTGATAACAAATGTCATTCTATAGTGTGTGTGTCCCTAAATTACAAACAAATCAATTACCTGCCCTCCCCTCAAAAAATGTGTATGTTGTCAAGTACTGCCATGTATGTACAGTGTTGTGACTGGTACCCAAGATGTGTGGGCAGCTATGAAAAACTCCTAACATGAAGCCTCATTCTGAATAATTTCTGAATCTGGATATAGCCAATGTTCTGAAATTATGAAGAACTTCTAAGAACATATACAAATAATTCACCTTTTATGAAGGAAGCAGTTAAACAGGCATCTTCAAAAACATTTAACTAGTTATTCAGATAAGAATTTGGTACTTACGTATTATCACAACCAGATTTTTGCGGTTGCGATTCATGCATACCTACACAAATAGCACCGCATGAAACATTTCAAAGTGTCAGGGGAACTCCTTAATAGTGGCATGAAACTTCCCACAACTTTTTAGGAACAGGAACAAGTACCGAAAACCGCTTCCTGTTTTGCGTGTGTTACATATGCACGCTGCAGTTGTAATGGGTGCTTTCGATCTGTCACTTGCATTACTTTCAGCCGGTGAAAGGGATTCTGCTGCGAAGGAAAAGACAGGCAAACAGAAAGGGTTATTGGTAAACCTTTGGTTATTTTTTAGACATACTTTTATGCAATCTTTAAAAAGATGCACTGCATTGGTAATGACTTTAAATGTCTTACTTTGTACCCTTCCACTTGACATGGCTAACAACTGGTGTGATATTCCAAGGCAGCACATACTGCTGATGAAAGTGTTGCACTTAACAGTACATGAACTAAAGCCCTACACATACGGTTTACATGCACATACAAAGGTTTCTAATCACTGAAACTGACATTCTGAACAACAGCAGTTTCAAAGACATGGCTAACAAGTAATGTCAAATTGCAAGGCAGCATTTTCTGCTCATGCAAATGTTCGACGAGCACCACACGAAGTACGGCCATACACATATGCAATACTAATTATACAAACACACAAATGTTTATAACAACTTAAATTCATATAGCAGCCAGCACCAGTTTCAGAAACAGTACGTAGGAGTTTACACAAATTTCTGGTAAACTGTTTATTCATCATAGCTGTACAAACAGTGTTTTTAAGGAAACTTTTACAATGTTCCACTAAGTATTACTGTAAATGGTGACATGAGATGGTGGCGCTAAAGGGGGTATCTGCAATGAAACATTACTTTGTCATGTATTTAAGTCATACACCTTCCTAAACACACAAAATCTTATAGAAAACATGGTTTCTGTGCTTCTCAATACTTTCTGGTAGTAGTTTACACAACGGGAAGAAACCAGTGTTAACACAAAAATCTGGTTGAGATAATACGTAACTACCAAGAATTTTAGTTGAATACCTGAATTAAGAAGTACATAAACTCAAGTCTTGTGTGCCATTGTTCACGTGTGTTAATCACGCCTCTCAACTGTTCAGATTTTTGTCTAATATTTGTTGATCTATTTCTCATAAAATTTGTGGTTTTCTGGCAAATCACTGGGATGATCTGAAGATTAAAGTCACTAAATAATGACATTGATTTGAGTTTCAGAATTCATATCCTTCAGAAAATGCATACTAACACAAATCCTGTTATTCTAGCAACTTTCTAAGTTTATAATTAATTAAAATGTGTCCCTATTCTTGGATTTTATCCCCAACATTATGTTAGGCTTTGTTCAGATTTCTTGAGCTAAGAGGTTAACAGGTATGGTGTTAATGCATATATAGCTAGGGAGTATCATTTACTGAGATGTAGACCGCACATTCTGAAAACCATAACATGAAACTGCATATTCATCTTGCAGAGCCAGTTAGACCTGATGCTTTAATTTCTACTATTCTGAACCATATATTTAAGGCTGCTACAGGTTCCAGAACATATGAAAAAGAATCAGTATTTTTCATCTGGACCCTGAACTCAGAGTGAAAGAAACTAAAAACGTTTAATCCATTGTTGTTTTCACCATTCTTCTGTGATTTAGGACATACAGTCTATGCATGACCTATGACACACAAAAGCCACACTCTGTCAACAGGTGTGGATTAATCAGGGGTTAAAGCAGGATGGGAGCCTCATAGCTTAGTTCCTCCTCTGACAAACTGGTTTTTACTTCCTTCTTTTCCAGCATGGTTCCTGTTTGTAAACCAAATAACACAACAAAATAATAGGCACTGCAGAGTTCCTCTCTCACCTTTCAGCTTTTCAGAGTTAGTTCTGTCTTTGTCAAGACTGCACCATCAGTCTAATTTTGATGCCTTTGTTTAAGTTTGAATGCAATTACAGTTGCACAGAATTGCATTTTAATTATGTCATCAATCTTTTTGAGATGCTGTGCTTACTGTTAAAAATGTGCTCTGGAGGAGGTCTTAGTAAGGTGTATTCTAGAGTGGTATAACATATAACAGTGCAGAAAGAACACAGTAGTACAAATAACAAGAGAAAATAGTTCTTTTACTAACCAAAATTATTATTACAGTTGCCTGGACCATGTCACAAAGGGTAACAAAGCAAAACTAAGCCTACTATTTCTGTTTTAAAACAAAGAGCTCAGCTCTGCATTCGTGAACACACAGAATGAGCTGAAAAATACATTAACAAATCCATTGTCTGACCTTACCGAAGTCATACCCTGTGCACCAAACCTTCACTTAACAAGCTCCTCAACCTATCCAGTATCAGACCATCTTCTTATTCCCCTCACATAACAAACCTCTCCATTTGTGAAGTATCAGAAATTATTTTTTTTACACTCTCTTAACAAGCCACTCAACTTACCTAGGAAATTTATTTATTTGTTTAGATATGTTATCTGTGGTAAACCACTGATCCAGTTTGGATCTTTTTCACATTCATCCCAGGTGTAAAAACACAATACATTTACAAAAGATAAGAATGCACACCAGATGTCGTAACTAATGTCTTTCGGCTTTTCTCGGTTAGGGGTCGCCACAGCGGAACTCCGGTCCGCTAATGATTGGCAGTGGATTTTTTTATGGTGCCGAGGTGTCTGCCCGAAGCCCAGCCTTCAAAGAAGGCATACTCATTCACACACCTACCTGCATGTCTTTAAACGTCACTCGACCGTGGGGAGGACATGTAGACTCCACATAGAAGGCGCTCCAGCCGAGAATCGAACAGGATAACCTCTTGCTCTGAGGCGACAACGCTATGCTGTAACAAAGTGAAAACATGGAGTTAACAATCACAATAGAGAACAACTTGCATTTTACAATAACAAACAAGTTGTGTTTATATAAGCAGCAGTAACTTTAAACAAACAATATGCTATATACTATCAGATGAAGACACAAGTGTGAGAGGAATAAAAAAAGGACTAAGAACTGATGATTCGGATGAGTATGGCTGAGGAAGGATTAATAAAAGGGAAGGTGTATCTGCCCCTTATTTAGCAAGCTCCTCCATTTGTCCTACACTCCTCCACTTGGTAAGCAAAAATGAGTCTTTGTCATTTTTATTTCAGTAACAAAATACTTATTAATATCTGTTTGGAATCTCTGCTAATAAGAGACAGCCATGTCCCTTTATTTCACCCTTCCTTTCTCTTCTCATACCTCTCACAATTCCATTGGTCGTCATTTCCAAAACAAATAAATCTAACTCTGACAACATGCCCAATAACCAAAGCCATGCAACCCCTTTACCATCCAAGTAAGTTTTCTGAGTTCAGTTAAACAATCTCATATTATTCTTTGGATGACCAGAGGTCTCACAAGCAACTTTTACAATAGCAATAAAAAATCATCCTTCCTAATCATTACCCCTTATGGCGGCCTAACTTTTTCTGGAAGAAATGTGTTTTGTTAAATCACTGTTCTTTGAATCACAACTCAATGAACTTTTCATAAACTCTGAATATATTGACTCACTGGAAATGATGGGAACTGTAGGAGTACCGAACTTGACCCTGCAGGACCTATGTTAAAGGCTGCTTGTAGGTTTTGCTTAATAGGAGTCGATGTATCAGGTTCAATGCAGAGTGGCTCAACAAACTGATATAAACCTCATTTTCTTTATCCTTGCCTGACACTCTTTTCTTCTACTGAATATTCCAATTTAGATAAAAGCATTACTATGAAATCATTGTCCTTACATATGTTACCCCAGTATAAATCAATGGGGTAAAAAGGACACACAGACAAACCATTCAGTAAAAACTGCAAAGAAAACCTAGACAAGCTAGAGTTTTCAATGTGTGATACCTTAAACTGACTGCAGTGGAGGCCCAGGAGATATAAGCAAATGACCCATTCAGGACATCAAGTGTTACAGCTACATGGCTTCTGAATGTCCATGACTCTTTTTTTTTTTTTACTTTTTAAGTCTTTATCATGACATTCAAGCCAATAAAGCCAAACATACTAGCTGTGGACATGCATGTTGCAGTCTTTTTATTGACCTCATCAGCAGAGCATAAATGGATAGTTTAGCTGTACTTCAGAAACATAGGGTCTTTAAAGAATAAGAAGCCTGCAAAATATCCCAACATCCAAACAAAAGGGTAAAAAGGACACACAGACAAACTATTCAGTAAAACCTGCAAGGAAAACAGGAAAACCCAGATAAGTCAGAGTTTTCACTGCGTGAGACCTTAAACCTCCTATACACAGACATATACACCTGTATATATTTATATATATATACACATATATACTCACACACACACACACACACACACACACACACACACACACACACACACACACACACACACACACACACACACACACACACACACACTCATGCATACACACACACACACATCCATACAATACATACATAGGTAAATGCTGTCTAGGCCTGTGGGTTATCCTCTAGACTAACTATAAGTACGTGTATAAATATATATATATATATATATATATATATATATATATATATATATATATATATATATAAAATATATACACACACACACATATACACTCACATATATACATAGTTAAATGCTATTTATGCCAGAGGGCTATCCACTAGACCAGTGTAAACATACTCCAGACATACAGTGAGGGTAACAACACTTGCATTGCCAAAATTCACAGATTACTGACCATGCACATCAAGATATTGGCATTCCATTTAACTCTAATCACCCTCACGTGATTATGTCACAATTCTCTTTTTTTTTGGTCCTCCTAGGACTTCATTTCACTGACTCAGTCCCCATTGCCCTACATCTACTCTGGGTCTACTAGCTTATTTCCTATCCCTCATTCCAACCCCCCCCCCCAGGGTGGTTACAGCAGAAATGCAGGATGTCACAGTGGACTAAAGTACAACGGTGCTCCATGTGATGCAGTACAATAAAGTAAAACAAAACAGAGGATAAAACGGGTTTATTTATTCCTTGTGGACTGAGAGTTGGGTACTGATCCAACACAGAAAAAACTTCTCACTTCTCTGAGCTGATGCTTTAAATTGTTACATATTTATTCACTACTTTATTCTTTTTCTTTAGTTTATTTAATGTCACCACTGAACCTGAGTGGCTATTTTCTGAAAGTACAATGTACTACACGTCACATTGCCAGCCCAGCTATCTGGAATTCTGTAAATAATTCTATGTCATCTGTAAATATTGATATGATTTATACAGAGCTGTATGTTATGTACTGAGTTTCAAGAATGTAGCCACAGCATACCCTGCTGAAACATTGAAGATTAACTTACAAAACTTAAGAATAGTTGAGGTTAAGTTAATTTATAGCTGGGCCATACACAAGAGATGTTATCTCTCAGTTTCAGTGCAGAAGCAGACACAATGTCTAGAGCCAGAAGTTTTTCTATTGTCTTGAAAGAAAAATAATTACTAGTTTTAAAATGTAAAATGTTTTATTGTTTTACGATTTCCAAGATCTGGCAAACATCTGAGAGATATGTATTTTTAACACAGAGATGTGAAATTCTGTTAAGTTTCTGTTTAGCCTGGGAACGGAAGTCAGGTGACAAAGAGTGACCTCATCCAAGCTGGCCCAGCAGTAATGTTTGATATTAATTTGGGAACTCTCTCAGAGATAGACATTTTGTATTTTGTCTTGGACCTAGCAAGAACATCCACTCATCATCATCATCTGCAGTTGTGCCTGTTTGTTGTTCTGTAAGTAAGATTTAGGGCATAGTATCTTTCTTAGATATAGATAGGAATATAGTAAAGATTAGTTTAGATGTTTTCTGTGTTTATTTGAGACTGTCCTGCAATGCTATTTTAAAATATTTCCTGTGATTTTCAACTCTAAAGTCACTGTGTTGAGTTGCTGAGTATTGTCTTGTTCTTTTATTATTTATTATTAAATATATTTAAACCTATCTTTGTGTCTGATATTTGTGAGATATACTTAAGCTCTTAGAGTGTATTTGGTGACACTGTATAGGCCACTCCTAATAGCCTGGTGCTTGGTCAAAACTACCACTTGGATTATTAGTAACATTACACAGTAGGATTGGACAGCCTTTCTTAAGGGCCTTATAGTAGCTGATAAAGAGTTGGCTGGTGGCAGCTGGAACTACCTTATAGTTTGGGCAGAAGGGGGAATAGCTAGTAAACCTGTGCCAGCTTTCCCAGGTGTGTGTGTGTTTTATATAAATCAAATCTCCAAGTGTGTGTGTCTCAGCTACTTGGACAGGAACACGAAGCACTGGTTGGATAGAGAGGGTGTTGGAGGTTTTGGCGTGGCCACTTGGCTGTGATTTCAACCCTATAGGTTCATAGGTTCATAGGCTGGTACTAGGTTATCGGCCCTAGGGCCTATACAAGCCTAGCCATAACAATTCCCTGGCTATTTCTTCCCAGAATATTTACTTCCCTGGTTCCCTGTCTAGCAGGGCAACTGATGTGATCCTTGGGGTGAATTTCCTATCTCCCATCCAAT
This sequence comes from Protopterus annectens, assembly GCF_019279795.1. Classification (NCBI taxonomy): domain Eukaryota; kingdom Metazoa; phylum Chordata; order Ceratodontiformes; family Protopteridae; genus Protopterus; species Protopterus annectens. Next base: position 833,846,912 of record NC_056746.1, read on the forward strand.
TGTCAATGTTCCTTTTGAAGAGGGCCAAAGAGGAGCTCACCTTGACATGCATGGGCAGTCTATTCCACAGTATGGGGAGTCTTTGGGTCAGGAACCTATCCCTCCAGCATATTTTGTTCATTGTGATGACTAGGTTTAGATCTCTGGAGCATGTGGCCCTGAGGGATTGGGATTTCATTAAGTGTAGCGTGTCCAACAGCTCTGGGTTTGACATGGCCTTGAATGTTAAGCAGAGATCGCCTCTGAGTAGGTGATATGCGACAGAGTATAGCTGGAGTTTTTTTAGATAGTCAGCAGAGAGCATCTGCTTTAGGCTTGTGATTCTTTTAATGAGATATTTCTGTGGCCTTTCCAGTTGTTGCAGATGTCTTGTCATTGCTTTGCCAATGAGGAGTCTTATTGGGGATCTGGAGAAAGAGGGAGAAACCAGCCCCAGACTAACTGTGAACTCCGTGTGTTCTTAAGGGAAATTGCACTTTACTGTGTGTGTACTTGTCATACTCCCAGTGTGTACATCCACTAGCTGTTGCCAGTGGTCAGGATTGAGGCTCCTTGATTACTGAGCCAGTGCAGGGGCATTCCAACACTGTTAAACAATGCAAAAATATCAGGCACTGATAACAGTTGAAAAATGAGGCATCCAGGAAGCTCCAAATGGTGACGGAAATGCAAAAGCAGGAGTACAAGAGCACTTTGGAAGATTCTGGCATAGGTGTAATACCTTGAGAACTGATCAGCTTGGGTAGCAGGGAGTACTTAGGAACAGTTTGTGATTCATGCCCAAGAATAATAAGACCTACTATCCTGGCACCAATTCCACTCCACCCTCATGAAATATATCTTCATACCTGCTTCCTGTCATACATGGGGTTAAAATCAGCAGATTTAGTAATGAGTCCTGAGAACATAGCCAGCTGTAATGGGCTTCTCCCCAGTTGGTTGAGTGTAAATTGAATGAAGTTGTAACTCATTGATCACTACTAGGTGAACTGCACCTCAATGACTGTGGTCTCTAACAGAATGTTATTGCTGGTGCCACTTCTGCTTCAATTTCTTTTACAGTACTGACATTGATTCATTTTTTTTCACTTTTCCCTCTAACAGAGTAGATATGGACCATATATATATATATATATATATAGTTCCCTATCAGAAGCCTGAAACACTATAAGCCTGAAAATCAAAATCCTGAAACCAAAAGCCTGAAAATTCAAAATCCCGAAAACCCAAAATCCTGAAACTCAAAATCCTGAAAACACAAATAATGCTAATATGTCACTATAAAGACACTAATATCTACCAACTGACCCTGACCCTAACCCTAACCCTAAGGTCCATCACTATTGCACACTCACCTGACCCGCGCCCTAACCCTAACTCACTTAAACCGCCCCTAACCCCAATATTTGTCACTATTGCATACATGCCTAACCTGCCCTAACCCTAACTCACTTAAACCGCCCTAACCCTAACATAAAACCAACCGCACACTTACCTGAACCCAACGCATGACCTAACACCACAGGGCTAACAATAGCAAAGCCACAATGACGTCAGTATGTCCATTTTGTGTTTTCAGGATTTTGAGTTTCAGGATTTTGGGTTTTCGGGATTTTGAATTTTCAGGCTTTTGGTTTCAGGATTTTGATTTTCAGGCTTATAGTGTTTCAGGCTTCTGATAGGGAACTATATATATATATATATATATATATATATATATATATATATATATATAAATTTATATCTTAGAGAACTGAATTTAATCGAATCCCTCTTTGGTTTAGTCAACTACACAGATGATTGTCAGGTGTGCGAGGTCACACAATTCTCAGGGTAGAGAAATATGAACTTTCCCCAAGATTTCAGTCTTGGAGTTAATATATGTAGTTCGAAGGGGATGTGGGGGATACGACCCCCCCCCCCCAAAAAATGGTTAAGAATATTTTTTAAAAGTTTGTTTTGCACATACCAAGATTTTAGCTCGCTACCAAAGTAGTTGCCTGTCAAAGTTTGAAAAGGCAATCGTTTGTGGTCGACCTTGTGAACATCAATGTTTAGGCCTTTCATTCTTTTTCAGTAGACCCAACTTTTGAAATTGATAATGTTTATAAGTAAATTTGATAATCTGATTACTTTTTTACTAAATTGAACATTCTTATGCCTATCGCTGCTCTTTGCTTCTTGCCTGCCTTTTCCGTGACTTGCATGCAGTCTTTAAGAATGCCTTCTACTTTCTGTTCTCTCTTTCTTTGCTTCCCACCTTTCCTCATTTTTTTCTTGCTCTGAGTTTATGCACAATATGAAGTTACAATAAAAGTTTCATATTTTGAATTGTCAAGTATTATCAGTTTATCTCCCTCTATATTATCTCTTGTTTTTTCTTATTATTATTTTTAGCTCTTATTAGCCCCAGTGTGAAGCAGGACTTCTCTAGAAGACTGTAATTAGCATTATCTCCACCTTCATTAGCTGTTTTTGAGAAAGACGTCCTCCTAACCAGATAAAACCTCTGAAACTAGCACACTTCAAATCAATAGTGTCTGACGAACTGCAATATGCAAGAAATACTACAACCAAAACCAAAGAAAACACAAATAAAACAGGGCTAACCAGATTTGTTTCAATTTATTTAACTAAGCGCTTTTGTCTCCTAAGTTCAGGGATTTCATCAGAGTTGAATAAAACACTTTTACCTTCATGTTTCAGACAAACAAAAAGAAAAGAAAAGAAAAAGTTAAAAAAATAAACTTTAACAAAAAAGGGAAAAAGAAACTGTAACAAGTCTGTTATCAAATGCTATGAGTACTTACTCAAAAATCATTGTATCTTAATGAGGACTATAAAACTATTTCCCTGCTATATATATATATATATTTCAGCACTTAGTAATTATCCAATAATGTTACAATTATAGTTAGGAGATAGGAAAGTATGACTTGAGTGAGGGTGGAACACCTTTATTAAATTATCACTCACAACATAAGCAAACATATATCAATATAAATTAAAGCAAACCATATTAACATGTTTCCAGTTACATACATTATACATCTCATATATTCTTTTGTCATTACTATCATCAGTTCTGCCTCCCCTTAAACCTCACTCCTCCCACAGAGCATTATTCTGCATGCATTGTTCACACAATTTCCATTTATTTCTATATAATTTACTCCTTCCCTTTTCTAAAGACCCCACTTACAGTTCTTTTATCTCTGTTTCTATACGTAATACTTCAAACACAGATGGTTTAGACTCTGATTTCCCTTTTCTAGTAATTGCTTTTTTGGCAGCCACCAAAATGAAACGTAACAAGGCCTTACTATGTCTAGCAATTCAGAGCCTCTGTCCCAGCTGAAAAGAATAATTTCTTTAGTTGCACCCATTTTTCACCCAATATTTCTGACACTCTGTAGAGAATTTTTAAAATGTGCCAACTCATTACACTCCCAAAACATATGTTCCTAGTTGCCTCTTTCTTCCCCATCACACTTCCAACATTTGCTATCTACCTGTGAAAAAATTCTTTAAAGTCTGCTTGAGGTAAAAAAATACCTAAGCAATCACTTCCAAGCAAGAATCCTAAACCTTCTAGACTTTGTTGCATACCTGGGAGCCATATAAATTCTACTAGAGCAGGTCTTTCACTTAGGATTCCCCTATTCTTTCTCCTTGCCTATACTCTGATATCAATCCCTAGTAGGGAAGCCAGTTTCTAGACTGCAGTCCAAATGTCTTTTTGGCCTCATCCCATTCTATTACCTTTCCCTCTTTAGTCATTTGCTCCCAATACCTTGATTCTTTTGCCAATTTTCACCAGCAAATTCTGACCCACTCTTGCCTATTCTGTGTATCCTTACTTGTAGTCATTCCTATCTGCAAATTGTGCTGGCTTATTTCTTAGAATACTTTCTGCTACTTTTTGAATATAATATTCTCTATGGCTGTTGTTATTCTCCCTAAGCATCTGCATCCAAAATCCGACTCTCTCCTTTTTTCTTGAATTCCTCCCTGCATCAACATCATCCCTTTCTACTATGAATTTTCTGCTTGTGTTATGTATATGAGCCTTAATTGTGCATCTTTAAAATATCCTTTCAACTCAGGTAATCCTAAACCACATTTCTCTAATGGCAGGATCAACTTATCCCACGTAACCCTTCTTGCCCTGTTCCCCTCCCAGACAAATTCCTTCAACTCTTTACTAATATTGTCCACAATTTATCCACTGGCTGATAAAAATATGCCTGACCTATAGAAGTAAAGGGATTAAAAACACTTTTGCTGATTGTATCCATATAGTTCATAGGTTCATAGATTAGTACTAAGCTAACTGCCCTTGCGAGCCATTTTAAGCCTAGCCAATTATCCCTTGTGAGACTCAAACCCTGCACCTTGTGTTTGTAAGGCAAACATCTTAACCATTAGGCTACCCTCCCTGGTTTCACAGCTATCTCTCTAACCATAAACAAGCCACTTTTTGGGATAATAAACTCCTTACTCCCCATTACTGTTGGGTGTCCCACATTTTCTATTCTTGGCCCATTTCTCTTTATTATTTTTACTAATGATCTTTGTTCTGCAGCTAATCTCACCTCAGTCATTCAATATGCAGATGATTCTTCCCTTATCTGCTCCACCTCCACCTTGAATGAATTCCAAGAAAAAAATCAGAATGCCCTGCATAATATTGAGAAATACTTATCAGACCATCACCTCATTTTAAATCCTAACAAAACTAAACTTACGGTCTTTTCCAACTACTCCATAAAAAATCTATCAAGCTCCTCTTTCTATCTGTTCTTCCAGTGGCACAATTATTGAACCCATAGAACAAACAAAACTTCTTGGTGTTGCTATAGGCAATGGCCTAAAATTTGATAGACACATAATATTAACAATCAAAAAACTCCACATAAAGCTTGGTGCTGTGTATAGGGCTAAACCATATCTGACCAATCATGCCAGACTCACTACAGCCAGGATTCATCTTCTATCTATGCTACTTTACTGTTCACAAATATTCACTAACCTTCATAAATCGGACTTAAATAACCTTGGATCCTGCTATAATAAAATTGTTAAATTTGCAGCAAACCTCCCACATAGATCACATCATTGTACTGGTCTACAATATCTTGGCCGGATTAAATTCCCTAATTTACTCACTCTTAATCAGTTAATAGTTGCTCACTCTGTTATCCATAAACCAAACCACTGTACTGCCCTATGTGACCTTGTCCAACCCTATACTAATCTGACCTCACTTAGGTCAGCTGATAAATAACTGCTCAAAGTTAGCAAATCTCATAACTTTCATGGTGTTTCACTATATAACCACTCTGTATCCAAAGCTTGGAATTCACTTCCACAGTATATTCTATCTTGTCCTGATACTCAGAACTTCAAACAGTACCTACTAGAATACTACTCAAAACATTGGTTATGTTCATGCACTTCCTGTGGCTAAGTTACCTCCACCCTGTTGTTCTGTCTTTTTGTTATTTCTGTTATTTTCTTCCTTGCTCTTACACTAGGACTGATTATCCTATGAATGACATCTTTTGTCAGTCCTACATTTAAAAAAAAGTCTTATTTTATTCTTGTAATTACAACTCCAATATCTTTCATGTGTAAGTTTTTTGACATTTTTATCTTGTCATATTTGTTACCATGTTTATTTTATCAACATTTGTAACTTTTACTTATTTGTTCAATGTGTGTATGTTTATCATAACTTTTTTCTAACTTTTGCTTGGGAGCTCTTCTCCCCGGGTCTCTGCTGAAAATGGGCTACTTGCCCAGTCAGACACTACCTGCTAATCAAATGTAAATAAAAATAAATAAATAAATAAATACATATCCATAAACAAGAGCTTCCCGCCTATCAATTTTTGTATTATCTTTTGTTTAGCCTCTTCCAACATATCCTTAGCTGCCATAACAGAAGTCATTTTAATCCATATTCCTAAATATTTCTTCTTATTGTGTTCCCATAAATACAGGCATTGCTGAACAAATGCATGTGTGGGTACGTAATATGCAGATATAGCCTTTATCTTCATTAATTTTATATCCCAAAAAGACATGAAACTGTTTCAAAATGCTCCATAGCACTAAGATGTCCTGGATTTATCAGGTACAAAAATAACAGCATCTGCAAACAAAACAAATTTTTCTTCATTACTATACCAATTATATCCTTGAATTTCTGAATCCCTTATTTTCTCTACCAGTGTCTCTAAATATAAAGCAAATAACAAAGGGGAAAGAGAACACCCCTGCCTGGTTCCTCTGTTCAGACAATTTATCACAGAGGAACCCTCTCGCTCTAATTCTTGCCTCCTCCTATTTAACATTATTATTTTATCAGAGAATGCAACTGCTTCCATTGCCCTACTCACAAAATCCGAGCTTACTCTGTCGAATGCTTTGTCTGCATCAACACTCACAAACAACATCAGTATTTCTTACATTCTGTTCCCTCTGGATCATTACTGTTCTATTAAATTAATCAAATGTTTGACTTTCCTCCACAAAACTACACTGTTCCATATCTTTCAATTTTGACAACACCTTTGCCATTCTTTTAGTCAGTATAGACATAAACAGTTTATAATCATGGTTTAAAATTGAAATGGGTCTATATGAAGATAAGACTGATGGGTATTTACCAACTTTAGCAATTAAAGCCACCACAGCTTTCTTCCAAGATATTGGTGCTTCCCCTCCTAATAGTGTTAAACAAAACCTTCTAGATCTTTATCACTTTCTTCCCTCCTAACTTCCAAACTCCCACAGAAATACCATATATTCCAGGAGACTTTCCTGCAGATTGATTATATAACACCATTTTTATCTCATGACCTCCTATCTTAATTGTTAGTTACTGGGCTTCATCTTCCCCTAACCTTGGCATAATTAAATCTTTCATAAATATTTCCATTTGTGCTCTTTCTTGATTTCCACATTTCTCTGTGCTATATAAATATTCATAAAATTTCCAAAATAGTATAATTACTCCACTTTTCTTTTGCCATTGATATTCTGCTGAATATCCATCCTGAAATCCTTTCTTTATCAAATTCACAGCACTGCTATTTGCACTCTGCATTTCTTAATATAATTCAATCCTCTTACCTTTTTGTCTACATGTGTAAGACTGTTTTCATTCCAAAATAATATGGATGGTGAAGCCAATATGATAAGAAGTTTTTATTCCCACCTTTTATACACAACAGCTTTTCCGAAAGTGTATTTCCAACTTTTGTGTTACATGCACACACTAATGTTTGGCAGGTTGATCTTTTATACAGTTGTTTCTTGTCATCTCCATTTGAACTTATGTCACATTTTTCAATTTTTCAAAACTTTTTGTTTTAATGAAAAGCCTTAAACAAAAAAAGAATATATTTTCAGAACACTCTCAAAACCTATTAACTAAGAATAAACACACAGAACTATGTATATCTTCAAAAACATGAAGTGTAATCCTCCAGATAGAAACAATTGCCTCACATTAACATCTGCAACCACAGGCATTACCTAACCTGAAATTAAGGTTACCCATGCTACAGAGAATGGTACAGTTTATGCTCCCACTTACACTGATTGCTGTCTGTTCTTTTCTTATCCCTATTCCTCTCCTAGATGTGCAAAATATATTTGCTTGCTTTCAGAAAACATTAACTTTTAGCATTAAGTAAAAGTGCACTGATTAGCTTTAAATAAAATTAAACTATACACTGATCTATTAAATGCACTGAAGTATTAAGGCTGTTAGTGAAGCTGCTGTCTCTTATTCACTTCCAATAATTTTACATCTCATTTCTCTGCTGAGCTGCTTGCCAGTGTACCTCTACATTTTGCATTTCTCTCAGCAAACAAAAGCTCAGAACTCTCAAGGTTAATTGCTTGTACATGCAGACAATCCATCTCTATAGAAACATAGTCAGCAATGGCAAAGAAAGGAAAAAGAAAAAAAAACAGCTAGCAACTCTGCAGGTGCATGTGTCTTTGTCAAATTCACCCAGAACAAAACAGAATGCACAACTGCCTTCAGATGAACAATTCTTGACTTCCACTGAACATTTTCTATGAAATAAAAAAGCTAATATCACTCCATATGCAAGAAACATAGCCCTTCTTGTGGCATTCATACATTTGTCTTATTTTTCAAGCCTACTTGCTTAGAGACGCTTGTTTTCAGATTAAGCCAAGGGCATTAATCCAGACATTCACCTATGCAAAATTAAAGAGAAAACATCTCAGCTCTGTATATAATATAATCAGTGCACTTTTACACCCCAACCCAGAAGCCCAAGATTACAGCATATTAACTTAAACTTGCTTTTTACACTGTAATGCCCATATTTATTAACTTGTTTACTTTAATATCTTTATCACATGCAGCAATCATTCACCCTCACCTACACATTTTAAATACCCATGACTATACACAACACAAAACTGCTTTATTATATAACATGCATTTCATATTGTGAAATTTTTATACAAATATTATTAAGAAAAAGTGTTTTACTTACATTTTTCCCTCTTACTTTCCTTCTAAACATTAATGACATAAAGTGGGGCATATGCTTTACAGTCTACCCACAAGTTTAACAAAGTCAGCAAAAGTCTAATCTTTCTCAGCCAGATTTTCTTGCAAAGCCATATTTCACAAATGTAATTGATGCTTTAAACTCTCACATTTACTCACTAATTTTAGTGTTGCTAGTCTTTTACCTGTTCATCTCCATCTCCCAACACCAGACTCTGGTTCAAGTTCAAGGTACTCCTGATTTTTCTGGTCAAGTCCTGTGATTTTTTTCTGTCTTTCAAGCATTTTTATTTGGAGCATTAAAAATGGCTTCACTGGCAAAGTCTCTCCATGAGCTTTACTGACAGGAGAATGAGAAGTAGAGTCTTCTTCTGTTTGATGGCTCACTTTTTGTGGGATATTTCTTTCATCCTCCAGGAAAAAATAAATACTCTGAAGATAGCTGGATACAGCAGCTTGAATTTCACACCTGACTCTCAACATTCCTTGGTTGCTGTGATAAATTTATCTTCTGCTCAGTGTACAATGAATAATAATTTTCTACAAACACTCAGATGTCTCCAATTTTTAATACTCTGCCCTTCTGCCACAGTTTTGTCAGGATCAACTCTTTCTGCTGGTATATCTACATACTTGCTAATACAGGTCTTGTCTGCTTTCCCATGGCCTGGTTTGGAGCATACACACAATTTCCCTTTCAATTAACAAATCCTTCTGTGGAATACCAGTTCAGTTGCTTATTTCTGCTTCCACAAAATTAATACAGTCTGTTCCTTCCAGTTTCTCAGGTACAGCAGAAAACCTCAGGGTATTTATTTATTTATTTATTTGAAGTTTGTTTACCAGGATAATTCATTGGGCCAAATGAACCCATTTTCAATGGAGTCCAGGGGAGAAAAGCTCCATAGATACAATGTCAACATATACAACTAAGGATAAAGTAAAATATAGTAGGATAAATATAACATAAACAGTTTGTTAAAGTATCAGAGTAGTACATATAAGCAGAAGATAATGTTAGTGCAGCAGGACAAATAACAGAAGAGCATATATAACAATAAGAATAAATTTACAATTTTTAACTTCTATATTCACTAGCAAATGGAAAGAGAAAGTATTAGGTAAGATTTTAGTTAGTAGATGTGCACAGAGAATATTTACATGAGAGGTTAACTACAATATGAATGTTCTCAAGGAAGGGAAGAGTTGTAGATTAAGGGGTGACTAGTAGCTGGAAGGATTATGCAGAATGGGTGCAGGAGCATTCCCAGAGAGAAGATAGATGTGAATGGAGGAGAGATTTAAAAACTGTAAGGCTGCTGGTATTATGGATATGTGATGGGAGGGAGTTCCAGAGGTGGGCCAGGGAAAAGGAAAGTAAGAGTTTGCCTGCTGGACGGGCAGGTTTGTGGAGTTCAACTAGGTTCTGAGTGCTGGTTCTAAGGGGGTCTATTAGGATGGTGCATGGTGAAGGCAGAGGAGAGTGAGGGGCAGAGTGAGGGCTTGAAAATGAGCTTATGAGCATGAATTAGTTGAGTGTAGGTAAGGTAGTTTGGGAGCTCTAGCCAATTTAGTTTGTGGAAGGCAGTACTGTGATGGGAGGAGGATCTGTGGCCAGAGGCGAATTTTGCGATTTTGTTGTAGCAGGAGGAGAGTTTTGTTTTAATAGAGGATTTAAGGTTGGTTAGAAGAGGGGCACCATAAAGGAGAGAGGGGATGAGGTATGTGGTAGATAGGAGGAATCTAGGAGATGGGGAGAGGAAGAGGATATGCTGGTAGAACATGCCTAGTTTCTGATGTTTTTTTTAATGTTTGTTTGTATGTGGGAATCAAATGTAAGCTGATTATCAATGAGAGCTCCTAGCAGTTTAGCACTGGAAACAATTTCTAGGGTTGTATTATTTTGACTGGTTATGAGGAAAGAGTTTATGTTGATAGTTATGCTTTTTGATGGGGTAAATAACATGAGTTTGGTTTTTGATGGATTGAGAGCGAGATGATTGTCATGCATCCATTTTTCAGTGGTTGAGAAGGCATTTTGAGTTAGTTCTATAAGCGAGGGAATGGAGTTTGCAGCACAGATAATAGTTGAATCATCTGTATACTGGACTATTTTAGCATTTGGGATATTGTGGTGGAAGTCATTAATGAAGATGTTGAACAATAACAGACCTAATATGGAGCCTTGGGGTACACGAGTGACAGTGTTGAGGTAGGAGGAGGTAGATTTCTTCCATTTGACAGATTGCTGCCTATTGGAAAGGTAACTAGAAAACTAGTTGATGCAAGAGGGGGAAAGATGTAGGTTAGAGAGTTTGTTGAGTAGCAGGGAATGGGAGATGGTGTCGAAGGCCTTAGAAAGGTCTAGGTGGAGAGTGGAGACAATATAGTTAGAGTCTCTAGCTTTATTTACATTTTCAAGGAAGGATAGAAGAGGATAGAAGAGCAGTAGTAGTGCTATGACCAGGTCTAAATCCATGTTGTGTTGGGGTTAATAGGTTATTTTTGGTGAGGTAAGGTAGTAGTTGTATGTGGATACATTTTTCTAGTAGTTTAGAGATGGGGGATAAGATGGCAATAGGTCTAAAGTTGGAGATGGTGTTGTTGTTACCTCCCTTATGGAGGGGAATAATGTAAGCTTTTTTCCAAATCTGGGGAACATAACTTTCTTGGATTGACCGATTTATGAGTACACAAATGGGGAAGGCAATGGCTTCAGTAGCTATCTTTAGGAAGAAGGAAGAGATGTTATTGGGAGCATTAGAGCAAGGTTTTAACTTGAGAAGCAGTTTTTTTATAGTACATATGGGTATGGGTTTGGAGGAGAAGAGAGGGAGGTCAGAAGTCGAGGAGCCTAGATAGTAAGGGGAAGTTGGAGTTGTAGCTGGGGGAGTAGAGTTATTAGTAAATGATGATGTTAATTTAGTTATGGAATCAATGAAGAAGTTATTGAATTGGAAGGCGAGGTCAGTATCAGAAGTATTTTGTTCGGGTTGTGGGTTTTCCTTTTTGCCAGGGTTAAAGAGGGAGGAAATACTATTCCAGAATTTTTTGAGTTAGTCTTATGATTATTTTGGAGGGTGATATAGTAGGATTTGTGGTCAGAATTGATAAGTTTTTTAACTCTGTTGCGGAGTGTTTTGTATTCGTTTAGGGAGGCTAGGGTGTTGTATTTGTAGTAGTTTTTCAAGGCTTTGTTACGAAGGTGCATGATAGCTAAGGTGTCTTTTGCTAACCATGGGATAGTTTTGCTCTTGATTCTTTTTGTTCTAAGGGGGGGCTAAGGTATTGAGAAGGTTTAGAAATGATGTATTAAAATAGGAGACAGCTTCATCTAGGGGTAATGTATATAGGGGACTCCAGTTGAATTGTTTAAGTAGGTCAGAGAATGTGTTTTGGTTGAAGTCCTTTAAGGAGCGTACGGAGATGGTGGTATGTGACAGCTGTATAGCGGGAGAGTGATGTCGAGCAAAAGTAGGAAAGTGGTCACTGAGAGGGTCAGGGAGTGTACCGCTACTTGAGATAAGGTGAGGGTGTGATACCAGAATCCAGTCTAGGGTGCTTCCACAGGAATGGTCCTTAGATGGTCTGGTTATTGACTCAATTAATTGGTGAAAGTTGTAAAGGTTTATATTTTGGGGATTTGTTGGGCATTGGACAGAGGACCAGTTAATGTTAACGTCACCTAGGATGACAGTTTCATTAGTGATGTTGGTGGAGAGCCAAGAGAGGATGTCCTCAAGAATTGGTATGTTATCACCAGGAGGGATATAGAGGGAGGCTAAGCATATTGTTTTATGCTTGTTCAGATGCAGTAGGGCTAGAAGTAGTTCAGCGCTGGCAAATTGGGGAACTGGTTTAGTATAAGAAGTAACAGAAAGGGAAGAGGCATAGAGTAGAGCTACACCACCACCTTTTTTGTGGGTTCTATCTTTCCTGATGATATTATAGTTGGGAGGAATTATTTCTGAGTCTTTTATGGAGGGTCTTAGCCATGTTTCGGATATTGACAGTATGTCAGGATTGTTATGGAGAAGCCAGGCATGGAGGTTTGGGATTTTATTACATATACTTTGAGCATTTAATGCTGAGAAGGTGAGGTCATGCTGTCTCATAACTCTGCCATTTTTTGAAATAGCAGTTTTGGAGAAGTCTCATACTCAGCCAACATTTTCTTCATTTCATCCTCTGATTTGTGCAGCTTTATCAGTTCATCTAAATAGCTAAAGCTTCTTATATGTTTCCAGCCTTTTTGTTATTTGAATTGATATACTCCTTCAGTGTTTATGCTATGAGTACATTTAATGTATATTTCCTCTAAATTACTGGAAGTCATCTCTTGTACCAAAGCTGAAGATTGCACTGCTTTTTGCTGAACAGGTGTGGGATTCTTCCCAGGCAGTGTTTTCTCTTCACCTTTTCTAGTTCATTTTCTTTCATGTTTTCTAAATTTCTTCTTTGCTGGCATCCAGACAGTGTACTTACTAGCCAGTAACTGAATTTTACTCAAGCTGGCAGAATTTCCAACTCTTATTTCTCAGTTTCTTTGTTCACACTAAGAGAGCCGAAATTAATTTGTTGATCAGTGTGCAGCCATCTTGGAAGTCTCGAGGTGTAATGTTTTTATCCCAAAACTTACCACCCCCCCCCCCATCTAGACCCACTTTTAACTATCTGTGCATTTCTCCCTTTTATAACAAATTTGAACTTTTTTGGCATCTGCATCTTCTACACTCCATTACTCTGTTGGTCCGTATTACAGTGTTAGTGATACAACAGGTAGCACACACAATATGCTACCTTTTATCCATTCATGAATGCACCCACTGAAACTCCTCCCCAACAAGCATATTTGTCTTCATCAAAACTTATTACTTTACAAGATCTACAGATGGTATTTTTATAACATATATTATGGAGGGTGGTAGGTGTAAAAAAAGACAGGTGGGTGCCCAGGTCCCAGGATAAAAATGTGCCTGATCCTGGTGTACAAACTGCTGCCAGATGTGGGAAAAAAGCAGTGCAGAATCTTGAAGACATGGGCACATTCTTAAAACAGGCCAGACTCACAGGGAGGTTTACCCCGCTACTGTAGAAGGAGGAAGTAGTCCAAAAAGAGCCATAAAGATAAAAACCTGGACTACTGAGGACAAGGAAGAAATTATACATTACTACTGTTATCCAAGAAGCCTGGAATTTCCAGACAAAGAATATGCAAAAAGATTAAAATTAGAATTAGAGGAAAGAAAAATACGCCTACAAGAAAATCTGTCAAATGCTTCAAGGAAAAGTACTGTACTCATTAATGCAACAAATTTATGAAAAGCATTACATAGATGAAGGAACTTTGAGCCACTTGGAAAAAGTAGTGATATATGAAGTGTGCAAATATAAAGAACAAAACCCAGAGATTTTTGAAAGGTATAAAGAAGAAACATGGGCATTGGAAAATAAAATAGATCTGGTATGGTGCAATATTTATGCAAAGGAGAATGCTAAACTTATCAATACAAAAAAGCAACTCCAAAGACATTGGAAGAGAAATGCAGACAAATGCACCCACATAAAAAATAAGAAAACAAAGAGGGATGTATAAAAGAGGATTAGTAAGGTAGAAGTTAAACAGAAACTGAAGTTATGGATTATCTGCAACGTGAAGGATTTAGAGTGGGAGGCATTTGAAATTTTGCAACATGATGATGCTCTGCAGCCTTCTGTAGAATACCAGTATGAAAGTCTTGTTAAAGCTGCACAGCAAGGGAAGGAGAAGTAAACAGTGGCATCTCTGACACAGGCAATATTATGGAGTAGTGAGCCAAAGGTTCTCATATGAACGTGCATCAAATGAAGCAGGGTGCATCAGAAGAGAACATGACACAGGAAGATTTTTTGGAACCCTCTGTAGATTTCTTGCAGGAAACAAAGAGAAAAGAAGATGCTGTCAATCCAAAAGAAAATGATTTAAGGGAAAACCTGCTTGATTTAATAAAGACAGATAGACATATTAAAATATATAAAAGAAATACATTGCAGAATAAAATCCAAATGTGAGAAGATTGGTAAAACAGATGAATACTGTAATCTGGACTATTAAGAGAAATTCATGTGATATAAAAAATAAACAGAATATATCACTGTGCAACTAAAAATAATGGATAAAGTGTTGCCATCAAAATGTAGAGTATTAAAGGAAAGGAAAAAACAAAGACAATGTGAGCATGGAATAACTGAATAGAGAAAACTATAAAATAATTAAGACAAGAAGTATCACTGTTGAAGAATATAAAAATGGTACAGATCAACAAAAATACTTAAGACAGATAGAAGTGGTAAAAGCAATGCACAATAACAAAACACACTATCTTTGGACAAAGATTTAGCCCTGAGTAAGAATTACTTATATGCACATCATGAACAGATGCCAACCTGGTAAACAACAAGAAAAATGATACTCCTCCTTAAGACTGAACCTGCAAACCATCATAAGAACTCCAGACCAATAACCTGCCTTTCAAAAATATGCACATGATATACTGGAATTGATGCAGACACGGGAACAGATTCTTTAACTGATTTTTGCACTTTTTACACTAAATTTACATGATCTGTATTCAAGAACATCCCTACCACATTTTCTAGTCATTCAGAAAGATTACACTAAGTTTACATGTAGTCTATGCTATGTGGTAACTTTTATGATTTTCCCTCAATATTTAAGGCTGCAAGAAAATCAGTAGGAAAACTAAAATTAGGAGAAAGAAGATGTGAGTTATGCTCGTACTGTGTATTTACTCAGAACAGTGCACACTTAGTTTAGGCATTAATGAATCCCAGGGACAGTTTATAGTCATTAGAAAAATATTCAATCATGGCAATAGAATAAAAGGGTAGCAAAAGAATGTCATATGGAACAAAGGATCATTTGTTGTTAAATAATCCCATAATAACGAATTGTAAAAAGGGGAAGAATTTAAGTATAGCACAGGCAGATTACAAAAAAGCATTTTGCAATATCCTACATTCATTGATAAAAGAATGCTTATAGATGATCCAGGCCATCGAACAAGTGGGAGAAAAACAAATCAGGGTTCTGTAAAAGTTAATTCAAAACCGCCACACATCTTGCTGCTGGCTTTGATACACTCATGGCAGAGTGCCTATATACTAAAATGCGCAATAATGTGACAAGACTATTGCAATGGGGATTGTGCAAACAATACAATACAGAAGTAGCCCAGAAACATTCGAAACACGAACGACAAACCATTACAGAGAATGATGAAGTTTGTATCATGTGGGATCACCCATTATCAATAATTTAAAAAACAGATGCTAGAAAACCAGATACAGTAGTCCATGAAAAAAAGATAAAAGTAGCATAGATCATTGAAATTGCTACACCCAAGGATTACAGTGTCTTACAAATAGAGAGACACAAAGTCATAGAATCACAGGATTTCCAGGCAGAAATTAAAGCAATGCGGAAGAAAGATACACAGTTCCAACAGTAGTAGGATCAACAGGTCTAATTAAAAATAAGTTACAGTAGTACTTAGATAGGTTACCAATACATGTAACTCTGTATGAATTGCAAGAATCAATTCTGGGCACATTGTGGGTGCTGAGAAGAGTACTTTTGGCTAACATCAAAAACTGAAACAATACTAATTTCATGAACTCTAATCATACCATAACTAAGGAATTGGGTTCATTTCCATCATGAGATTGAGAACTCAAAAGACTTGGAGAAATTAAACCAAAAATACCACACTGCATTACTCTACAACCAACTTCATCACAACTCGTATTTCAACTTCTCAAATATATTATGTACTGCCTTACTATATCCCCCCTCAGAACAAGTAACCCCACTTTATCTACCACTCCATCCCCTCAACCTCCTCTTTCACTTCCTCAGTCTCTCCCCTCTCCCGCCAAAGGACCAAACCTTGCCATCATTAACATCCACAACATTTGAAATAAAAATAGTGAACTACATGCTTGAATTGCCCAAAATACCCCAACATCCTAGCTATCACTGAAACCTGGCTTAAGCCCATTATAAAGAACTTTCACTACATTTGGGTCTTGTGAGGTCAGTAGATATATATGCAGTTCCACAATTGCAAATCTATACATGTAATCAATTTTGAGAAGGCCCATACATTCTTCAGAACAGCGAATATATAATCTTGCTATGCACTTTTTATAAATCATTTGATGAGCATGAAGCATACTTGCTTTCCTGTCCAACCTGTTCAACACCTTCTGGGGCCAGTCAGTCACTCCAAAACTGTAAGTTAGGACAGGAAGAGCAAATTGGTTTATAGTCTGGACTTTATTCCTAGATGTCAATATTTTCAGTATTAATTTAAGTCTTCTAAAATATTCCTTACTAAGTTTTATTTGTGTTTGTTCAAGATTTACTGTTGATCCTTCATCAACTCCCAAATATTTATACACTCTCTCTTGCTCAAATTCTTTTATATCACATTCTTGTCTCAAACTGATGTTTTCTTGGTGCTGCAGCTTTCCTGTTTTAAAGGTTGCTTTTGCATATTTATCAAGACCAAATGACATTCTTATATCATCTAAAATAGTTTTGACCACTTGCAGTTGTGCTTTCAGTTCCTCATCAGATAAACTATACAGCTTTAAATCATCTGAAAAAAAAAGAGAAGTCTTTATGCTTTGTTGTTTACTGGAAACCAAATTGTAGCTATGACCTAATCTGTTACAGAGAAAAGGGTTAAGGGTAAGACAAAACAGCAGAGATACACCCTGGAATATCCCCCTTTGAATTTTTATCCCTGGAATAATATTTTTTTCCTTTATCATGGCTTAACTGCAAAGTGGTTTGCCACTGTTTCATGGCTGCTGTAATGCAGTTGATCAGTGTAGGGTGTATCTTATACATTTTTAAGCAGTCTTTCATCCATGTATTTGGGAAACGTTCAGATACTTTTTTATAGTCTATCCATGCCATACTTAGGTTCATTCCCTTTTTACAGTTCTCCATTATGACTTTATTTAACAAATGATCCTTTGTTCCATATGACTTTTTTTTATTACCCTTTTGTTCAACTGCCATGATTGAGTTTTCTTCTAAATGACTATAAGCTCTGTCAGCATCAATTTGAGTGTACAGTTTATACATCATCGGAAGGCAAGTTACTGGTCTATAGTTTTTAGGATAGCTTGTAGGTTCATTCTGAAGTAGGAGCATTGTTTTTTTCTATAGTTAACTAGGGTGGTGTCTGGTCAGGGTGCGTATATAAATACTTCTTACTCATGGTTAAATTTCCATGTGAAGATGTTAATACTTTTAGCCAGTAGTTAGGTACTGCATCTGGGCCTGAGGTTTTCCAATTAGGAGCTTTTCTTA
Organism: Protopterus annectens; assembly: GCF_019279795.1. Classification (NCBI taxonomy): domain Eukaryota; kingdom Metazoa; phylum Chordata; order Ceratodontiformes; family Protopteridae; genus Protopterus; species Protopterus annectens. The sequence goes on from NC_056746.1 coordinate 833,864,860, forward strand.
ACTTTGTTTCAATCTCTCTGGCTGTTACTTCATTCCATTTCATATCTTGTACATTTGAACTTCTTATTCTTTCTTTTACTTCTTCTATCCAATTAGCATCTTCATTATATTCCAAAGGATCTTAATAGATATCTTTCCAAAATGTATCTATTTCATCTTTTTTTTTGGTGATGTTTCAATTCCTTTTGCCTTTTTTCTTAATTCTCCATAAAACCTTTTTTGGGTCATCAGTAAATTGCTTATTTTGTACTTTTCCTTTAAACTTATCGACATATCTTTTAAGTTTTTCTGTCTGTGCTGATATTTTTAGTTTATTATTTGTGATAATGCATGATAGATCCTGATCTGTTCTGATACTGTGCTTTGCTTTTATCAAGTCTATCTTTCTTAGTATTTTTGTTGATCTGTTCCCTCTTCTTTATTCTTCTACCAGTGACACTTCTTGTCTTAATTGCTTTAAAGTTTTCTCTATTCGATACTTCCATGATGGCATTCAATTTCCCCTCTTCCTTTCCCTTACTACCCTGTGTTTTTGTGGTATGACTTTATCTGTTATAAATTTAGTTGCACAGTTATATATCCTACTTACTTTTATTATATCACATGAATCTCTATGGACAATCCTAATTACTGTGTTCATTTGTTTTATCAAATTTCTAACTTTTTGGGTTTTACTGACTTTCTGTAAGCTGTTTCCTTCATTGATCTTAATATGTCTAACCACCTCTATTAAATCAAACAACATTTCTCTTAAATCATTTTCTTCTAAACTTAAACTTTGTTCTCCATTTTCTGCAGTCATTCTATAGAAAGTTCCAGAGCATCTTCCTGTGCCACATTCTCTTCAGTTCTATCCTTTGTCACCCATTGCTCTTTCATATGGGTGCTCAACGGCCTATCATTCCACAACAGTGGCTGTGTCATAGTTGTCACAGTTTCCTGTTCCTTCTCTTGCTGTGCAACTCCACTGAATGTTTATACTCTATGAAAGGCTCCAAAGTATCTTCATATAGCAACTGATCAGATGTTTCCTGCTCCATTGTTTTTTGTTTAATTTGGGGATCCATTGCTCTATCCTGCCTTGATGTTATCAGATTTAGATTTTCTACACTAAATCCTTCACTTCACAAATAATCCATAACCTCAGTTACTTTTTCTTTAACTTCTCAATTACTAATCCTCTTTTTCTACTTTTCCTCTTTGTTTTCTTATTTTTTGTATTGTAAAATTTTTCATGTCCTGATACCTTTGCCTGTATTTCTCTTCAAATATCTTTGGTGTTGCTCTTCTTGTATTGATTAGTTTTGCTTTCTCCTTTGCATAAATAGTGCACCATATTAAATCTCGTTATCTTTCCCATGCCTATATTTCTTCTTAAGCTGTCTCCTGCTCCTCCTTTTTCTCCTTACTTTGGGGACTCTTTGTCCCATCATGTTTTGATGTAACCTATGTTAGGTTTTCTGCACTAAATCCTTCACTTCTCAAGTACTCCATAACTTAATCTACTATTTTTTAACTTCTACTTTACTAATCTTCTGTTCTATGTTCCCTCTTTGTGATCTTATATTTTATTGCAGATTTTTTCATATATGGACACCTTTGCCTATATTTCTCTTTGAATATCTTTGGGGCTGCCTCTTTTGTGTTGATTAATTTAGCTTTCTCGTTTGCATAAATATTGCACCATATCGGATCTTTGTTTCTTTCCCATGTCCATATTTCTTTTTTATACCTTTCAAAAGTCTCTAGATTTTGTTCTTTATATTTTTGCACTTCCTCAGATACTTCTTTTTCCAAATGACCCTAGGTTTCTTGGTCTATATAATGTTTTTCATAAATCTGTTGTATTAATGAACATCATTTTTTTATTTGAAACTTCTGACAGTTTTTTTTGTGGAAGCATTTTTCTTTCCTCTACTTTCTCACTTAATCTTTTTCTCTATCTTGTGTCTGGAAATTCTGGGCTTCTTGCATAATAGTAATGATACATGATTTCTTTCTTAACCTCAGTAGTCCATTCTATTGTCTTTATGGCTCTTTTTTTGGCCTATCAGTTTTTGTGATTTTTATGGACTACTACTTCCTTCTACAATGGGGGGGGGGGGGGTCCTCCCCTTGTGCCTGGCCTAGCCCCATTGTAGGAATGTTTCCATGTCTTGAGGATTCTGCACTGTCATTTTTTCCAGTCCTGGCACCAGTGTGCCTACCAGGATTGGGTACTTTTCAATCCTGATTTTTGTGCACCCAGCTATCTTTTTTTTATTTTTAACCTACTTGTGTCCATGATATATGCTATATAAAATACAGTCTATATATCAGTGTCATCTTGGAGAGATTTTTGTGAAAAACTCAGTCCACCTCATGAAGATACTCACCAAGACTTGAAGATGAATTCAGTTCCAGCAATTCTACTCTCTTTTGCTTGCTGGCTTATCATCTCTCCATTCAGACTGATTTATGGTCTTGCTATTTTTTTTAATTTCTCCAAGTCTTTTGGGTTTCTAATACCATGGTGGGAATGGACTCCATTTCTAAGTCAAGGTTTGATTAAAGTTCATGAAAATAGTATTGTTTCAATCTTTGATGTCAGCCAGTAGTGCTCTTCACAGCACCCGCAATGTGTCCAGTAATGACTCCTGCAATTCGTATGGAGTTACATGTATTGGTAACATATCTAAATACGACTGTAAATTCTTTTTTATAAGACCCATTGCTCCTACTACTATTGGAACTGTCTGGGTATCTTTCTTCCACATTGCTCTATTTTCTGCCTGCAGAACCTTATATTTTATGACTTTGTGTCTCTCTGTACACAAAACACTGTAGTCACTGGGTGTAGCAATTTCAATGATCAATGCCACTTTTGTCTTCTTTTCTTGGACCACTATATCCGGTTTTCTAGCATCTATCTTTTGAACTGTTGGAAATGGGTGATACCATGTGATATAAACTTCATCATTTTCTATGATGCTTTGTGGTTCATGTTTCCAGTGTTTATCAGCCACTTTGATACCATAATGTCTGCACAATCCCTAGTGCAACAGTCTTGCCACATTATTATGCCTTTCAGTATACAATCCTTCTGCCATTAGTGTGTCGCAACCAGCAGCAAGGTGTGTGACTGTTTCCAATTTGGTTTTACAAAACCTACATTTGTCTGTTTCTCCACATGTTCAATGGACTTTTTTAAACCAGCGTGTACGTAGCCCACTATCTTGGGCTGCCAATATTAACCTTTCATTTCTTGGTTTGAATTCACCTCTCCTTAACCATTCCTGCATTCGTTCCTGATCAACATGAGGCTCTTCCAGAAGTTTTCTATACTTGTAACTATATTTATGCTTTTTCCATATTTCTTGTCTTCATATCTGGTCCTTCACCTCATATTCTTTCTTTTATTTTTTGGCACATTCAGTTACTGCCTGGTTTTTATCTACTGCTGTTTTGATTTTCAGTCCTGCTTAATGTTGATATAATTCTGCTAAATTAAGCAGAGAAGTCATCTTAGATTTATTCTCCTCATGTTTCAAAACTTTCACTACATTTGGATCTTATGAAGTCAGTAGATATGTGTAGATTCCCACAATTGCAGAGCTATACATGTAATCAAATTCAAGCAGGCCCATCCCTCCTTCGGAAAGGGGAATATATAATCCTGGTATACACTGATTTTTATAAATCATTTGGTGAGCATGAAGCATCCTTCTTGCTTTAATATCTAATCTATCCAACACTTTTTGGGGTCAGTCAATCACTCCAAAACTGTACATTAGGACAGGAAGAGCAAACTGATTTATAGATTGGATCTTGTTCCTAGATATCAATGCTGTTTTCAGGATTAATTTAAGTCTTCTAAAGTATTCCTTACTGAGTTTTATTCGCATTTGTTCATGTTTTATCACTGATCCTTCATCATTTCCCAAGTATTTATACACTCCCTCTTGCTCAAGTTATTTTATATCACATTCTTGTCCCAAACTGATGTTTTCCTGGTGCTGCAGTTTTTCTGATTTAAAGGTTGCTTTTGCACATTTATCAAGACTTCAAGTCATTAACTTTGTTGTCATCTTTGTCATTTTTGTTGTCTTTCTTGTCATTATGGCCCATAATGACTCCTGCCATGGCCTTGCAGATGAGGCTAGTCAAGCTTATGGGTCTAGAATTTCCCTGGCCAATAGATGGTCCCCCTTTGTGCAGAGGGATTACTGTTGCTGTTATCCATTTCACCGGAACATAGCCAGTTCATAGGCTGTGGTTAAACAGGGATCTGAGTGGGTCTGCTAGGTCATGTTTTAAGTTGATTAAAAGGCAACATGGGATGTTGTCTGTTCCCACTGATGCCATGTTTTTGGCCTTGGAGAGCACAGAGGTGACCTGCTCTCTTGTGAAAAAAGGCTGAGGAATGGTGGCAGGTATACTTTGGTGGATGACTGGTGGGGACAGGGGGATGAAGTTTGCTCCAAATCTGTCAGCTAGCAGGTTGACTATTACATCCAGTTAAGTATGGGTTGTGCCATCCAGAAACAGTTCAGCACATAGCTGGGTATTCCTTTTTAGATTCTGGATGCAGTTAAAGAATGCCTTGTGATTACTAAACAACTGCTTAAGTGGTTATACAGGGTAATGGTGTACACCTCTGCATAGGATTCCATGTTGTCTGTGTTTGAGGGGGCTTTGAAAATCTCTATACCATCACTTAGTAGGAGGTAATTTGTCTTGGAAAAATTCTTAAGCGTTTTTGAACTTGATGGGTATCTGGCTTTATAATTACATAAAACGAGACTTATTTATAGTCTGATCTTACCAGGGAGGACATCATACAGGGAAGTGCAATGCTCCGCCATGTTAATGAGTACTATGTCCAGGCCATTTGAGCCCCTTGTGGGAGAGCTGACTAGCTGTTCCAGAACATTTGCATTGACAAAGTCCAAGAACCTCTTTGCCAGCATGTTTGTATGTATGTTTCCAAGTTAATGATAGGATAAATAAAATCAACCAAGAATAAGGTGTTGAGCTCTATTGCAAGTGACTCCAGTAAGTCCAGGTATGAGGTATGCTTTCCCTGGTTCATGGTAAGGGACCTACAGCTAGCTATGATGTGGCAGGGGTTTTTGCCTATAATTAATTAGACATGGAGTAGCTTGAGAGAGACATATTGTTTGACCAGTGTCGAGGTTTACTTATCCTTAATGAAACTGGATACAGCACTTCCTTTGGTTCTTTCATGCTCAGTTTGTGGTCTGAAAGTAAGGAAGGAGTTGTAGGCCTACACAGTCAGGGTGCTTTCCACGGCTTTCAATAATATCTTGGTGACTGCACAGATGTCAGCATCTTCCAAGGTGAGGAGTGTTTTCAGGCAGTGCAGTTTCCTATTTAGACTACTAGCATTCAGGCAAAATATGTTGAGTTTATCTAGACAGGAGTTTGTACATTGTGAGGTTGGTTATACCAATGCCTTTTCCAGTATCCGAAAGCCTAGATGAGACAGGTGAAGACCATCTCTGGCAAAGCAGCATGACCTGTCAATCATGTCTTCCAGGCTGACAGATATTGGATCCCATTGCACTGACACCAGAAGCTAAGCCAATTGTTAAAGTCAATCATTTTTTGTTTGTATTGTGGCATAATCCTTGGAGAAGGTAGAATGCTGCTTAAGATCAGGCTTATACCTGCTTATGACACATAATCTGAGAGCTCAGTCACATCTCTCTTCATATAGTCCATATTGGTACTTGTGGTTGAATGACTTGAGTGTTTGAGTGACTTGATAGATCCTAGCACCTGACAGGCAGCTGACCATAACCCGCTCCTTATCCAACCTGGTGAGGGGAACATCCATGTGTCTCACTATGGAGTCTCCTATGTGTGTGTGTGTGTGTGTGTGTGTGTGTGTGTGTGTGTGTGTGTGTGTGTGTGTGTGTGTGTGTGTGTTATTGCATGTTGTGGTTGTTTTTTACATTGTTCTGTGTGTAAGTGGTTTCCATTTTGGAGGCCTCTGATTTTTTGATAAGTTACTAGTGATTCCCTCCACATATGTGGGTTTATGTGTCATGTCCTTATTTAGTGTGGGAACTGATGTGTGTGTGCAGCCAACCTGTTTGGCATTCAATCCATCCTTATGTGAGAGTCTTTCCTCCAATTTCATACTGAAACTACACTCTCATATAAAGTATTTATTTGCTTCAGGAGGAAGTGGTTGTCAGTATACATGAGACAACTGCTACATTGCCTAAGGATGCCCATGTCTATCAGGCTGGCTAGAGGGATGATGCAAAACTGCCCATCCATGATAGCAGGTTCTTACTGTATGCTTTATTAGGGAAGAAAATGTGTTAATTTGACAGTACTTTACTGGTAGCTCTGTGACTACAAGAAGGACCTATACTTTGTGTAGGTTAAGGTTGATCAATAAGGCAACGCTGCTCAGTGCGCAACTGAGTTGTTCCTAGAGCAACAGAAAAGCTTGAAAGAGTTTCAATGACAGCTGTTTAAGGAAACTGTGAGCTTCAAGGCTTTTGTGTCTTCACAGGGGACTGCTAACTGCCACTGCACAAAGATAACACTGCAAAACAAGGCTTAATTACAAAAAAGGGATACAAGTTTTAAGCTAACCACCAGTCAGGAAAGCAAACAGTAAGCCTTCTACCAGCAATCCCCAATTCAGACAGGTTAGATCAGCATAGTTCTGTCACAAGAGTGCAGAAAAAAAACTTTCAATGTAAAATAGCTGTTATGGACCATACGTGAAACAGGACCACACAAACTACCTAAAAAAGTCCTACATCTATCAAATACAATGTAATACAGTGCAATTAACTACTTAAAGCAGCAGTAGACAATACAGTTTTTTATATATAAAGTGTAGAAAAAAACAGTAAATAACTTAAACCTCTAAAAATACAGTCACAATTTTTAAGATTTTTAAAATTACTGCTATAAAAACATTTTTGAGTGAATTTGCTTGTCTTTGATATTAGTAAGTATTATATTTATTTATTTATTTATTTATTTTACATTTGTTAACCGGGATGGTCCGACTGGATACATGTCCTTTTTCAGCGGAGGCCCGGGGAGAAAAGCTCCAACAGAGTTACATTGATAATTAGGTACAGTAAATGAGCTGAAAGAAGTTAACAAAAACATAGGCTTTTTACATACAAGTACAAGACTGCCATTACTGTTTCTGAGATTACTACAAATGTAACATTAATAACATATTAGCAAGGACGGTAGGCAGTATAATGACATAGAGTTAGACAGGATACATATTTCTTTATCACAGTATACAAAGTACTTATCATCTTAGCTAGTTGTTTATATTTTAGTTAATGGCACAGAGCTAGTCTGGGTTTGAGCAAGGACATAGCCAGTGTGACTTGAAGTGGAGTTTTAGACTATTTTTGAATTGACTTAGAGAAGTTGCAAGCATGATGTTATTTGGGAGAGAGTTCCATATTTTACCAGTGGTGTTGGCAAATAGCACGTCACCAGCTAGGTTGAGAGATTTAGTTGTTTGGACAAGGAGTCTGTTTGCTGAGCAAAGGCAGCTTAGATTGGAGTAGGGAGTCATTAAGTTTTTTAGTGCTGGGGTATTCTCAGGTTGTTTAAGGATTTTGAGGCCTCTTTGAGTTGGGACTGGTGAAGAAGGTGTGGGAATTCTATCCATCCAAGCTTTTTCAGGTTAGTACAGTGGTGTGTTCTGTAGGGTAGGCCTGTAACGAACCTGGCAATGTGATTATAGCAGGATGAGAGCTTGGCCAGATCAGATTTGTTAAGGTGAGTGAGGACAGGAGAGGCATATAGTAGGGTAGAGAAGGTGTGAACGGGCTGTGGCTGCCCTGGCATTCGGGGTAAGGAAGGCTTTAATTCTATATAGGGTCCCAAGTTTCTTGTTGACTGACTTAATGGCTTGGTTGATATGTATATCAAATCTGAGTTTATTGTCAATGTTTACTCCTAATAGCTTTGTATAGGTGTCTGGGGAGATGATGGTCCCATTATTGGATTTTATAGTGAAGTTTTCAGTTGGAGATCTATTGGTTGGGTAGAAGAGAAGTAACTTGGTTTTGTTTGGATTTAAGATCAGGAGATGGTTGGCAAGCCAGTTTTCGACTTTGGTGAAGCTATGTTGGGTGGTAGTTAGTAGATTTGCAAGAGAGGCATTGGAACATATTATAGTCAAGTCATCTGCATATTGAATGCAGGTGGCTTCAGGGATGACTGTTTGGATGTCGTTTATGAAGACTGAAAAGAGGAGAGGTCCTAATATGGAACCTTGAGGAACTCCTATGGTATTTGGTAGTAGGCAGGAGAGCTTGTTTTGCCACATTACTGCTTGTTGTCTCCCAGTGAGGTAAGCTTGAAACCAGTCAAGGGCTGGAGTATCTAGATACAGGGTTTTTAAAGTATATAGAAGTAACTGATGGTTTACCATATCGAAGGCTTTCGATAGGTCCAGGAAGAGAGCGGAGGATATTTTTTTATTATTCCAGTTAAGATTAATGTTTTCAGTAAAACAGGGGAGGGCAGTGGATGTACTATGATGGGGTCTGAATCCATGTTGAGAGTCTGTGAGTAGTTTATTTTGGGTTAGATAGAGCATTAGTTGGTTGTGCATGCACTTTTCCATAATTTTGGCAAGTGGTGATAGTATGGCTATAGGTCTATAGTTGGATAGTTCTGTGGATGAACCTCCTTTGTGGAGTGGAATAACATAGGATATTTTCCAAATTGAGGGGATTGAGGCCTCGGTTATGGTTCTGTTAATTAGGATTGAGATAGGGTAGGCTATGACATCTGCAGCAATTTGTAGGTATTCAGCCGGCAGAAGATCGGCTGAAAGGGTGGTTGACTTCAGTTTTTTCAAAAGGGATCTGATAAAGGATGTGGACACTGGCTGGAAGTTAAAAGAGAGTGGTGAGTCGGGTATAGTGTTTATAGAAGTGTGGGGAGGAGAAAGCTGGTTAGCTAATGACCGGATGGTTTCTGTGAAGAAAGTATTGAATGAATTGGCTATATCTTCTTGGCTCTTGTCAGATAATGTTCCTGGGGTCGGAGTAGTGGATTTGCCTGGTTGGAGAAGTTTATTTATGCCTGCCCAGTACTTTTGAGGGTTATTCTGATGTTTATGTTGCAGATTGTAGAAGTAATTTTTCTTATCTAGTATGATGGCTTTTTTAGTCTCATTTCTAAGTTGTTGGAATTTGATACGATCTAGGGGTAGTTTGGTAGTGCGCCATTTATCCCACGCTTTGTCTCTAGTTGTTATTTTGGTTTTGGTGTCTGTTGTTAGCCAGGGTGCTAGTTGAGTTTTAATTCTTATTGAGTGTTTAGGGGCATGCGAGTCAAGTATAGTAAGGAATGAATTGTTAAATGATGACACTGCCTCATCAAGGGAAGGAACTTTAGTTTTGTCCAGTTACATGATTTGAGTTCAAGTTGAAATTTAGTTGGGTCAAAGTTTTTCTTGGATCTGATAGACCTATAAATAGGTAAGCTTGTACAATTAATTTTGTCTTTCATGATGTATGTGAGCAGGTGATCACTAAGATCATTAGGGAGAGTTCCAGACATATAGTTCTGGGGATGACTGTTGGTGAGTATCCAGTCTAGTATACTCTCTTTTTGGTTATTGTTACCTGTACATGTGGTAGATGATATTATCTGAGAGAATCCATGTAGGTTAACAGGGATGGGGTTGGACTGTGCTGTGCATTGGTTCCAGTCAATATTAACATCACCCAGGACAATGGTTTCTTGAGGGTAGTTGTTGGCTATCCAATGCAGAATGACCTCTAGTGTTTCTACATTGTTCCCAGGGGGAATATAGGTGACAATTAGGTTAATGCCCTTATGATTATTTAGTAGAATTTTTAGAGCTAGTATTTCAGCGTTAGAGACCTGGGGTGGTTGTATAGGGTTAGTTATGATGTTAAGTGTGCTATTATATAAGACAGCTATTCCACCTCCTCTTTTCTTTACTCTATCTGCCCTAAGTATATTGTAACCAGGAGGCAGGATCTCATTGTCTTTGGTTGATGGCCAGAGCCATGTTTCAGATAGACACATTATGTTGGGGAGGTATGTGGCTACATATTTGCTTATGCCCCCCCCCCCGACTACACTTACATATTGACATCACTTTTGAAGTATATGCACTTTTCAGGTTTATCAACTGGATTTTTTTGTTTTAAGAAATATATAAAATATTGAATCTTTCTGTTTAGTGCTTGATTTTTATTGCATTCCAGAAATAGTTGAATGCAGACATTTTTATTGTCGTCTGTTTGTTTTGATCATGTGATATGTACTTTCTGCATTATTATACTTTTTATGGTTTCATAGAATGATATAAAATATTTAAGACAAGCTTTAATGCTTTACTACTTAGTGCATTTCTACTTTAAAAACAGTTACTTTAATGAAAATATTAGTCCTATTGTCTGTTAGCTTTGATCATGTGACAAGGATTTTCTATATATAAGAGGAGCTTTGTGATGCAAAAATCCTTTAGATACTGACGATCCTTTAAGTGAAACTGATGTGTCTATACATATTTCCTGCATTAAATAACTTTCATACATAAACATATACTTATATTTACATACATATAAGTTCATATTTATCTTTATATCTTTATCTTTATACCACACTTAGATATCAGGATGAAACTGTCCATATGTCCTGTTTCAGGATGTAGAGTAAAGTATATTTTGAAGGAAATTAATGACTTAAATATGTTTTCATTTTAACAATCTTTTTATACAGTGACTGGCCATTAATATTCCAAAACGTGCACGCTGATTGGTCAGGTCACCAGCCTGTTGTAAATCCTAGAATATAACAACAGAAAAAGGTCTGGTCACTCGGACTTCTTTCCATTCGTATATTCTATAACTTTTATTTTTTTTTTCAAAAAAAAAAAAAATGTAAAGTCCGGACTCTGGACTTACCAGAGAGGCAGCATGGAGGAAATACAAAGAAAATCAGGTACCTTATTTAAAACTAAAGACACGTACCTGAATTTCTTTGTATTTCCTCCAGTCTGTCTCTCTCTCCTACCCCTAAAGTAGCCCAAACCTTTTTTTTTTAATAAAAAAAAAAAGAAAGAAAACAAAAACAGAGCAATGGAGACTTTCTTTTCGAAGCATTGATGTACTGGGTTTGCATGAGAACGCAAGTCCCATAACGCATGCACAGTACATCAAAACAAGGCAGCAAGATACCACCAGCCATGGAAGGAAAGTATGGCGCCATTATACAAAAGCATTATTTAAGAAAAGTAAGTTTTTTTTTTCTTAAATAATGTCATTGTATAATAGCAATAACCAACTCCCTGGTTGTGGTATATTGAAATTTACCCACGGTTGGCTTTATTTAATCACTTGGGCCTCACCCTCGTGATCAAACCACGCCAACTGTGGGTAAATCTTCAATACACCACTCCATGTTATCTGCTATTGCTTAATTCTATAGTCTTTGAAATCACTGTGTAATGTATCTTTTCATTTTTAAACCAAAAATAGGAGTAAACTGAAAGCACAAGTAAAAGCAGCCCTACAAATTTTTCTTCAAGCTCAGCACTGCTGCAATCATAAGTAGCATCCTTTCTCCCTCAAGTACTTGCTGTTGAGGTCACTGTACAAGTTAAACATGTCAAGGGGTTGGCACTCTGTCTCCTTACAGAGTATAACACTTTGCTAAGTGCCTAAAATCATTCCAGGGGTGGCCATTCTTGAATACACCTGTACAGTGCAGTCAGCTACCTTCAGTTCTGACAGAGCTTCTTGCATGTGGGCCTAATCCATGCACCTTAAGGAAGAAAGTGAATTAAGTGGTTTATGAAACTGCTTTTCTCTCTCTCTCTCTCTCTCTCTCTCTCCCGTGTGAATACTGTCATTCCACCGACTGCTTATTAAAAAAAACGGCCTTAAGGCACACAATACTGCTTGATAGTAATAATAATAATAAAATAACAAAACATTACATTAACAACACTAATTAACATTGTCCTACATCAGTTATTTCTCACCTCCATACATTATTAGAAATATAGTCAATATTATATATTACTTTACTTGACACAGGGTCCGGCTGGAGTGCTGGGAGTGCCTTCTGTGTGGAGTCTGCATGTCCTCCACATGGTTGGGTGGGCATTCAAAAGACATGCGTAAATGGGCGTGCCTTCGTTGAAGGTTGAACGTTGAGCTGGCACCTCGGCGTTCGTCAAAATCTACTGCCAATCATTAGCGGACCGGAGTTCCGCTGTGGCGACCCCTAACTGGGAAAAGCTGAAAGACAACAACAACTTAACACAGGCTATCCACTTCTGCAGTGTCCTGCTACTTGCAGTACATTCTATATTCTTGAAAATTTCTGCTAGCAATATTCTGCAAATCAATAACATGCAAAGCAATGGCAAATGAACCAAATGAACCAAACATTATGCAAACACTACAACCAGGAAAAACTTGTAAAACCTGAGAAATGAGAGAGATTTTTAGGATTTATTGTTAGGTCTTTCATAGAAACAATGTACCAAAGACATCATCTGAATTTTTTTCTTCTGATGAGATCTTTGGTACATCATTATGCGAAAGCACTATTAACAAATACTAAAACTCTCTCTCTCGCTTCTCAGTTTTTACAAATATTTTATTGATTATATCAATATTCTGTAAATGTATTTGAGTCTTTTGTGGGGACTCTTATCTCCTTATATATAAGGTACAGCCCAATCAGTTGTAAAGATTTTTATCTGTTATTGGGCTTTTCTATCTTTGTAAATAATTACTTGTCAACTATTGTAAAACATTTTTTATGTGTGTTTTTTGGAGCCTTTCCCCCCAGCTCATTGTAAAATATAACTCTGTTGTGTGGCTTTTCTCCCCTTCTATAGAATTACTCCTGAACTACTATTTTAAATGTTTTTTGAAAATGGGCCATTAGCTCAGTTAGATTTTCTCAGTTACCAAAGGACAAACAAAATAATAAATAAATAAATGTATGTTCTACATAGATTGGTTCCAGCACTTGCTTTAGTCTAGCCACTAAACACTCCTCCCTCCCACATTCCCCAGCTGTGCTAGGACTAATTTCTTTATAGAAGTGACTCAATACAACATATCCTTCTTGAATGTCATATCAAATAACCTATTATATGCTCTCTGTCTATCCCCTCCATTAAATACTTCAGCATATTCAAACATTAAGAGCAACAACAAAATACATGATGCAATTCCACAACTGATAAACTACCTGTCACACAAAATAGTGTCAAGACTTTTAATAGCAAAAATCTTCCACAAAATTATGATTCTATCTATTCTGTTGCTCCTCCTTACTAACCCTGTCAAGGCATACATTTTACTAGGCCTACAACTTTCATCAGTATTCTTTCTCACAGAGAAAAAAATAACCATTAAGCACTATACTCTCATATAAGGAGACACCAATAGAAAATGACCACACTCAAACTTTTAGTCACCGCACACTCCAACTATTAACCCTTTTGGATTTACCCAACTAATCACCAGCACCATCAGATTAGATAAAACCACTGGAAACGAAAGTATAATTGACTAGATATTAACCTCCATGACTTCCATAATTCTATCTTCTGTCACGTAATCTGATCCTCTCGATGATCAAAACCCCATATTTGCTATATGGGGAAAACAAAGGATCAGTAAACATACTACCTGTAACTGGATATACCAAAAGAGAAACTTTAACCCTGCCTCTTTCAATAACCTGCTATGATGACAGAACAGGAACCCACTAGAAAGCCTACCCTTTGATAATGCTGTCCTACATTTCAGTTATCCATTACTCACAGTGTTAAACTCCATTGTCCCCCTCCACCCCTCCATGGTAAAAAAGAATAATGACAATAGGACAAAAATGTTTAGTGTCTGGAAAATGGAAGATGGACCAAAACACACACTCCAGACAAATCTAAAACACTCTCAGAAACCAAGTGAAAAACACCATAACACTAATAAAAAAAATTTACTTCTGCCAACCTTTAAACACTCATAACAGCAATCCTAAACAATTCTGGTTTCAAACTACTCCATTCCTACAACATGAAAAGAAAACAGCACCTAATCTACTTCCAGATGGTACAGATTCTCATATTGCACCTGCTTTCAGTTAGTTTTTCTTAACCGCTACAATCATTACTCAATAACATTGTTAGCACCAACAACTTCCCAAAAGACCTTCCTACCAGCTCATTTCAGCTTAATCCTATTAATGTATCATACATTAAAAAGTTGTTACACAAACTAAAGCCAACATCCGTATCACCAGATAGTCTTCCTTCTACCTATCTACAAGCTGTATCTGATAGTACTGCATACCCAGTGGCAAAACTCATTAATAGATCCATTTCAAAACTTTATGTCCCAAATCTGTTCCACATCACTCCAGTTCACAACGGTGGATGTCAAAATAATCCGTCCAATTTTAGACTTATAGGTTTCCTATCACCCATTTCAAAAGTCTTTGAAAAATGTATTCATAACCAATTACTACAACGCCTAACCAAAAACAACCTACTGTCACAAATCCAATATGCCTTTAGACCAGGATACAGTACTCAGACTGCATTGCTGTCGTTCCCAAACTTGGTTTCACAGTCCAAAAATAAATTATATATCACAGCTTTACTCCTAGACTTCTCCAAAGCTTCTGACATTGTATCCCACTCCTTACTTCTCCAGAGACTAATTAAACTGCAACTCAGTCCCCAATCGCCAATATGGTTCAAAAGCTACTTCTCTGATAGATACCAAGCTGTTAAATGGTCACAAATGTATTCAGACTTGATCTTATCCTTGAATACTGGAGTCTTACAAAGATCAATTCTAGGTCATCTTCTCTTCAGCATCTTCGTTAATTATATGCATACTGCCACGCATATAGGCACCTAAATTCAATACTCTGATGATGCTAAATTAATTTGTTCACCAAAATCCTTAATACAACTACAGCACATAACCCAGTAAAATTTCATAAATGTTGAAAAGTGGAACACAAACTCATATATAAGGTTATAGATAACCTGCAAACTCTCAACCCAACCCATTTCAGATTCTTCAACAACATGTCCTGCCTACCTAACATGGCTGACTTCTTCGAAAAAAGTTACTGAAGCAAAGAATGAGATCAAAACAGTGCACGCCACATAATTAGACCTTGCAAAGGCATTCAACACCTTCCTACACTCAGGTACTGTAGATAAAATCTCCCAGCTAAATGTTAATCCCTCTGTAACTCATTGGATAGCAAAACTGGCTCACAACTAAAACCCAGGAAGTTAAGGTAGGTGGCATACCTCCTCCAAAGGATCTGTCACTAGAGGTATAGCCCAGGGTTCAGTCCCTGGCCCACTCCTCTTTGACATTTACTTCTCTGAGGTGAAAGCTAATGTTAAGGTTAATGCTAATGTTAAGTTTTATGTATGTACACACAAATTTGTTCAGCAGTAGCCATATTTATGAAGATGAAGTATTTAGGCGTATGGATTAAAAAGGCTACTGCTATGGCAGCTAAGGATATGTGGGAAGAGACTAAACAAAAGATACTAATGTCTATAAATGGAAAAAAGTTAATATGGCTTGTTTTTTTACCTGTTATTGTATGTTTGCCTATGTCTTAAGTGATAATTTTATAAAGATGTTAAAAAAATGCTAATGTTAAATTTATAGATGACTGTAAGCTTGATGCATCACAAACTTCCCAGAGGACACCAAGATCCTACAAGTAAGCCTGTCCCAAATGAGTATATCGAGTCAAAACAACGGACTAAAGTGAAATTTCAAAAGGTATATAATTGTATCCTATGGCAAGTATCACCTTCTTTGTTGGTATCAAATTGACAACACACTCCTGAAAATAGGGATCTGGGAACCTATGTCAGCCATGAACTGCAGTTTGATCACCATGTATCCACTGTTGTAAATAAGTCTTTTTTTATTCCACAGTTTGTATCTAAAGGTACTATTTCCATTTCCAGGAAAGTAATTGTTCAACTGTACTCGACACTCTGATACTCTGATCAATAAGTACAATTGCCTTTTTGTATGTACCTGTCCAAACACTTTTTACAACCACACTACTTTCTCACAAAAAAAAAAGCAAAGACCTTAATGATAAAAAAAAAAAACTATGCAGACCATCTCAAAACCTTGTCACTCTTCTCAGTATCATACAGGATAATGAGAGATGACCTCTGCCTTAAGTATAGAGCTTCAATAGATCCTATTCTATCAGACCTATTACACATTCCAACGGCATCATAAACACCTTCTCAAGGGATCTTGAATCTCTTTTGCAAAATAAACAGAACATGTTGGAGGGACAGGTTTCTATCAATGAGAATGCCACTTCTATAAAATCATCTTCCACTCCTCATAAAACAAAGCAATTTTCTTACTCTGTTCAAATGTAATTTAGATGAATGGATGGGTAACCACAAATTCATGCATGGTTTAGTGGGTCTATGTTCAGCTACTGAAAACAATAAAATGCGAATGTTTAAATCTCGAATGGAAAAGAGAGAAACAAAAAAGCAGTGAACAAGGACATCATTGAAAAGAAATCCATCTAAAGGCCACAGTCAGTCAACATTGCAAACAAAACCAACAAACTTGGGGGGTTGCATCCCCCACAGCCCCTTAACTATATATACCAACTCCAAGATTACACTACAGTGTGGAATAGGGCAAATTTAAAAGGTTTCCCTTCACTTACCGTATGCATCGCGTTACTTCCTGGTTATTGGCCAACTATGGACATTCAGTGAACTTATTTTTGTTGATGTCCTTGTTCGCTGCTTTTTTGTTTTGCTCTTTTCCATTCGATATTTAGCCGTTCACATTTTATTCTTTTCAGTAGCTGAACATGAACCCAGTTTAGCACCCCTGTCCTTCATGGATAGCGAAACATGCAAATGTCTCAACATGTTACTGTTCGGCCCAACTCTGGGTTACTTGTATGCAAAATATAAGGGCTAAAAACTACCATGGGAATGTAAAGCTAGGCTTCTTAAGACCTTCACAGGTCAATGGCCTAGTAAGTACCTATGAACAACTTATACTCAATATCAGCAAAACTAAACTACTGCTCTTTGGTACAGACAAAATCATCACTGGCTCAACAAACGAGACACTAATTGAACAAGTCACACATGCTAATAATAAACTTCAGTCTGGTAAATACTAAAAAGCTTGGTATGCTCCATAAAGCAAAACAATTCTTACCAGCTATAGCCTGCATAAATACAGCTCAAAACTGCCTGCTGCCAAGTCTTCTGTACTCTGTTTACTACTATTCACAAAAAAAAATTTAAATAAACTTGAATCAAAATACAACAAAGCTGCAAAATTTGCAGCAAATGTCCCAGACAACAACCAGAACTGCAAAGCCTTTCAGAAAATCACGTGGTTAGAACTGCAGTACTTGATAATTAACTAAAAACCATACACAAAATATTACAAAAAACAAAGCTATATCCCCCAGTATATGCTCTGGTTGAAAAATATATTCTGCCTAGAAGCCTAAGATCACAAGCTCAGAACCTTAGACAGGTAGCCAAAGCTAACAATCAACATGGTGACACCCTGTAAAGTTGTGGATCACAATCCCACCCAGAAGGAATGAAATTAAGCCTCACATTTTCCATGAACAACTAAAAGTATAGGTTAACTCCGAATGTATACACCAATATACCACATAACTCTACTCAATTAATTCTTCACACTTAATTTTCCCACTCCATAACCACACCCCTCTATTCCTATTATATATCCAGCCCCACATCACAAGTCCCTGTTTTAATCCTATCCCTTCTATTTCCTCTTCTTACACCATTTAATCACAAACAACTCCAGTCCATCTTTCATTCATTTTCTACTTTCCTTATATGTCACTCATTCTCACGCTCGTACTTTCACCCCCTTACTTTTTCTTTTCACTCCTGCTCCACCTCACTAACTCATATAATTAATTACTTTTCACTAAACCTCACAATTTGAACTTCTTGGATTAATGAACTGGACATTATTAATCCCTGTATCTCTAATATGTTAAAATAGAATGTTATCTATTATTTGTATTTGAAATAACACATTTCATACTGCTTTTGCACAGTATTTTTCTTTAATAAAAAAGTATTCCTTGGTGCTTTTCTTCCTGGCCTCCAGTAAAAATCGTCTCAGAGTTAGACAGATATCCAGATCAACAAATGGAATAAATAAATAAAATATTTTTTCTATTACTTTTACATAGCCTGCTCTCCTGCTTCAGCCTAGATGCATCAATCTTTCATTTCAGTGTTCACCTGCCCCTCATATAAGTAATACTTCAATATCCAGTATTATGTTAGTACACAGTAATTGATGAAACTTTAGCCATAACGTTACTTAGCTTCATAAAAATTGTATCTTATGTTTACCTTTTTCTCAAGTATGACAATAAGGAACACAGTCCTAGTTCTGTAATTCCTGAGTGACCCTGACCAGGGGGTACACTTTCATCAAACCTCAATCAGTCACTCAAATCAACAAATTTATGTCATCTCAGGGCAGGACCCCCATGGAATTCTACAAAGTAAGTATTTATTTTCATTCAACGACAAAAAACGGCTCAGGGTACAGAGTGGTGAGAGAAAATGAAAAATAAAGTAAGAAACAGCACCAAACTTACACCAACGGCATTTATTAACAAGAAAGAAATAAAACAAAATGTAAGCACTTTCACGATTTTCACAATCGCTTCCTCAGACAGTGAAACAAAATAAAATTCTGATTTAAATATTCTAAGAGGCAAACAGCTGATGTGCTCTAATGCAAAGCAATTACAAACTTAAAGAGACAATATCAGAAACATAGTAAAAATTTTCAATGTAAAACACATAAATAGATGAATAAGTAAAAACAAGTATAATTTAATATACTATAATACTTAACAGTTTAGTGTTTAAGGCGACGTGACTTTAAAAAAGGTTTTAAAGATGTCATACCCTTCAAACCTGGAAATTTCTCAGCATTCAAAAGCAAGATCCATTTTTGCTCTGCAGCCTCAGTATGATTTTCTATATCACCCCCACGAATGCTAGGATACAGTACTTGGATAGCTAGAAATTTAAATATATGAGTATGATCTGTCTGTTTTATGTGTTTTTTTAAAGTCATGTCGCCTTAAACACTAGACTTAAACAATAGGCATTGCACTATTGAGGCAGTGAGGGAAGATGAAGCTATCTGGTTTGTAAATAGGGAAAAAAGCAAGGGGCCAAGGATGGATCCCTGAGGGACACCTATGGATACTAGTAATAGGGGGAGGGACAGTTGGTCTTGCCATAAGACTGCTTGCTGAAGGCCTGATAAGTAGCAGTTACCATGATATAGTGGAGGAGCTTATGTTAAGGGTAGATAGAGTTTTGAGAAGCATATTATGGTTAATCATATCAAAGGCTTTAGACAAATCTAAGAATACGGAGGATACGAATAGTCCACTGTTTCTATGTTGATTGACTATGTTGGTAAATGAGAGTAATGCTGTGGTGGTGCTATGGAAAGGTCTAAAGCCATGCTGAGATTTGGACAGTAGATTGTTATTTAGAAGGTACTGCATTAGTTGAGTATGAATTACTCTCCATAGAATTTTTGATAATGGAGATAGAATTGTGATGGGGTGATAGTTGGTGAGCTCAAGGGAGTTACCTCCTTTGTGGAGTGGAATAATATGTGATATTTTCCATGAGTTAGGAACCTTGCATTCTGATATTGACCTATTTATGAGAATGAGAAGAGAATTTATGCACCAACAAGCTGAAACGCTGTATTGTAATAATCTCCACAAATAACAGCGTGTTAGGCATATGTACGTATTTCTTGAAACAAATTATAAATTCCAAGATCTTTCAGAAATATAGTGAAACAGCAAGTCTGTTTAGCAATTAAGACAGCACTTACTTCATAGAGTTCTCATCAGCTGTGCTAACTTACTTTCACTCTTAAGTTGTAGTCTTGGTTAGTAGTTCCCTTAAAAACTTCAGGATTGGATGCCAAGTTAGCAAATGCTTTCAAACTGCAAACTGAAGCCCTTTTTCATTAGTCCAAGTCTCATTAAAACCACAAAAAATATCTATTTCACAGTTTAAAACAACGCTTACTTCTACAGGGCTCTCATCAGCTATGCTGACGTGTTCTCAGTTCACAATAATAAGTTCTGAATAATAGTTTTGTTTAAAAGCTTTAAAATTAATCCCAAACTAAAAAGTTCGCTCTGGTGAGTACTTGGGATTTTTTTAATTAAGTTTATTTATGAGAATGGACATGGGATAAGCTATGGCATCTGGTGTTATCTGAAGGAAGTCTGCTGGAAGATTATCAGTTGCCACTGTGGTTGGTTTAGGTTTGTTGAGGAGCTTGGCTATTACCTTGGTGGGCACTGGGTATAGAGAAAAGTTGGAGGAATGGTTTTGTGAACAGAGGTGGGTAGGGGAAGCTGCTGGTATGTAGCACTGTTTTGGGTGTTGACAAGGACTTGGACTGTTTTGGTAAAGTATTTGTTAAACTGAGTGGGAATGTTCTCATGCTTATTTGGTAGTACAGGAGTAGGGGTAGTGGATTTCCCTGGGTGTAGTAATATTTTTATTGTAGCCCAGAATTTATGAGGGTTGTGAGCATATTTTTCCTGCATGGATTTATAGTAGTTTTCTGTCGAGTTTAATTTGTCTTTGGCTTTATTACAGAGTTCCAGATAGTTCTGTCTCAGGGTAGTGGTTCTGGATTTCTGATATTGTGACCAGGCTTTGTCCCTTTCCTTCATTATAGTTTTGGTATCTTTTGCTAGCCATGGGGCATAGTTAGTTTTGACTCTGATGGTTCGGGAGGGTGCATGACAGTTTAACATTTCTAGGAAGGTTGAGTTAAAGTATTGCACGGCATCATCTAGGGAGAGTTGTTTTAGAGGAGTCCAATTGCAACATTTTAGTGAATTTATTAGGTCATTAGCCCTGCAGGACATTTTGTTGTGTATTACTCTGAGGATGGTTGATTAATGTGGTGGGATTTGTTCCTAATTAGATAGGTTGCTTGATGGTTGCTTAGGCTGTCAGGAAGACAGTCTGATTGTTGTGTGAGAGTGAGATCAGATAGTAGTATCCAGTCTAAGATGGATTGACGTTTGGATGTCTTGCCATTTCTGGTGGGGGTAGATATAATTTGGGTAAATCCATGAAGGTTAATGTTGGTAGTGGGATTCTGGCTAGAACAGTCAGACCAGTCAATATTAAAATCACCTAATAGTATGGTTTCCTATGGAATTGAGGCTGACATCCAGTTTAGCAGACTTTCCATTATAGTAATATTATTGCCTGGTGGAATATAGCCACCTGTAATGATTATATGTTTGCTGGAGTTTAGTTTTAATTTGGCAAGAATTAACTCTATGTCTTTGAATTCTTGGGAATTACACTCAATTTGTTCTATAGTGAGATGGTTTTGGAATAATATTGCTATGCCTCCTCCCTTGTTCCCTATCCAATCTCGACGTATAATATTGCAAAACGGGGCAGTAATCGCATTATTGTGGTGTTCGGGTTTTAGCCAAGTTTCAGTTAACACAGCAATATCTGGTTTGTATAGAGCTAAAAGGGCATGTAGGTCCTGAATTGTGTTACGTATACCTCTTATATTTAAGTTTAAAAGGAGGAGAGATGAGGTAGGTCTTAGGTATAGTGGATTTGGTTGATTTAAGTTTGTGTTGGTTGATGTTAGGGTGCATGCCTCCATGGCAAGTGAGGTTTTGGAGAAGGTATAGATAGAGTTTAGTTATTTTATGTATTACTTTAGTTTATTTTTTGGGAAGAGTAAGGGTTAGTTTTGTTTACTGGCTTACTATATAAATGGGAAATAGGTCAGGAGGAGTTAAGGTGGCATGGTGATATAAGGAAGTTTTTTAGTTTTATGGAATTGGCTATGGAGTCTGTTTGCCCGGGTGATGGGGTGCTGATATAAAGTTGTGTGTGGTAGGAGGAGAAGATGGAAAGTGTGACCAGAGCAAGGATGGTTATTGGGTATAGTAATGCTTTAGGAGGTTGTGTATGATGTGAGCAGTTCATCTTATATAGTATCTAAAGGGGTGGGAAGTATATAGGAGCAATATCTAAAGCTGTAAAGGTTGGGTGATGTATAAGAGAGTAGTATGCCGGGGTGGTGAAGTGAATTGCTATGGGGATTGTAGGTTTGACGTGATTGGGTAATTGGGAGTGATGGTTGATTGGAGGGGGTGGTGAGATTTACTTTTTGGACGCTCTGCTGCAGAGGTTATTAAAAATGTGCTGCTAGGAGTAAGCTGTTATAGGGAATCCCTCAGATATCTCAGCTCTCCTTCTCCAAATTTACCAAGGGATTTTCTTCTCCCACTTTCTGTTTTGGCAAGAAACAAAATAAACAGTCTAAGCAAAAACAATGGCAAAGAGGTTCCAAAAAGAAAGCAGGAACACCTCAGAATAAAGAACATTCAGACAAGGCAGAATGACTATATAAAGGACCTTGCCCCCCCCCCCCCACACACACACACACACACACACACACACATACACACATACACACTAGTAGTCTATTATCCCATCTACAAGGTCTGAATTTCCATGTCTGTCTTTGGCAACAGGTTGTTTCAGGCAAATGGGTTCTGAGACAGATTCAGCAAAGTTATAGATAGCAATGGGAAGGAATTCCTCCTTTCCAGGGCATTATTCCACATCCTCCGGACCAAATTCCTATGTCCCCTCCTGTCCTACAGCACAGGCTGTCTCAGTGTCGGTAATAGAAACAATTCCTCCTTCACAGTTGGGACAGTGTAGTGTACTGGCTCACCAGATGCGCAGTAGCAAGCACCGCCCAAAAGCCGAGTGCAGTGGTATTATTACCTCTATAAACCTAGATGCCATGCCTTTGCTTATAAGTGACCAACATAGAAGGATTTTCTTACTAACTTGGGCATATGTTTGTCAAAGGCTAGGTTACTATCTACATGAGTTCCCAGATCCCTGACTAGCGAATAAACTTTTAGGGGTGTCTTATTGATAACATAGTTAACTTGGGTGGCTGCCTTCCCAAAAGGTACTATACTGCACTTCTTGGTATTTAGTTATGCCATGGCTTTTGAACCAAGCGTTTGTCTGTCTTATACCTTACTGAAAGGTGTTCTCATCTTGGGAGGAGTTCAGTGACTGCTCCCAGTTTGAAATCATCTATGAACCTGGTTAACAAAAGGCCTTAGATATTGGCTTTGACATCCAAGAAGTAGATGCCAAAGAGGAGAAGCACTAGCCCAGAGCCCTGGGAGACTACACTTATGACAGTCCTCTTTGTGGAGGTGGCCTCACCAATGCTAACCTCCTGGGTCCTTTCAGTGATCTAGCTAGCTATCCAGCATGTTAATAAAGGGGTTTATACCTAGTTCCATAACTTTTGTTGACAATGCCCGAGAGGGGTACTGTATCAAATGCTTTAGCCAAATTAAGGTAGGCATTATGTACTATTTTGTCCATACCCATTGCCTTCGTGAGTTCACCAGATTTAGATATTCTGCTTTTTTTTTTTTTGACAGGAAAGTTGGGGCAAACAGGATTATTAATGGTAGCAACAGCTTCCCCAGTGATAGGCACAACATTCTGACTAGGCAGGGGCACCTTCCTTGCCCCCTTTTCCACAACTGATAAGATTCCACTGAGAGGACCCTAACAGCCACAGAAGATGTTGCTAATCCCTGTTCCATAGTGGTTTTATGAGCAACACCACAGGGACCAGGAGAAAAAGTTGGGTAGTCTGAGGAACCAACTTTGGCCACAGCAGAGTCACCCACCTGTGGCTCAGGCAAATTGCTAGGCTGCTGTGGTGGCACAGGCTATTTAGTTAACTTTTTCTCTTTGTGGCTGGAAGGACTGGCATGCGGACCATGTTTGTTCCATGGTCATGCCAAAACTGGTGCTTCTTTTTCAGGGGAAACTAAGCAGCAGAAGTCAGTAAAATTTAAAAAGTAGTAAAACATAACTTTTCCCAGTAAAAACACAGTAAAAAACAATTTAATGCACTTTACCACCTAGATAATGTAATTTAAATACAGTTCATCTACAGAAAAAAAAACAGTTTTAAAATTTTTAAATTAATTCTTAAATTATCAGAAACAAAACTATTCTACCGTTTAAAAGTACAGTAAAACATAGTACATCAATAAAAACACATATTCCTACATTAAAATATACTTTCAGTTACACATTAAAATGATGTGCAGAAGTTTTTACCTCAAAGGGAACTTATCTTCCCAGCAATGTAGCAGCACAAGTAGATTGTTGATCCTAGAATGCCACAGAGCAGTGGTCTCATCTGCAGCAGGAAAGCTCTAAAGGGTTTAGCAGTCAAGGTAGTCTTTTAGACAGCTCAGTTTGAGCTGGCTAATGGTTTGAATATATGGAAGGTGCCTTGAAGCTTTGGAAGGTGAGTGGCTGTTGCATCCTATGCAGTTTAGGCTACTGCAGCAGTGATCAATATGATAAACATCTTCCTATAACAAACCTTTGCTGGTTCTTATCTAGCAGAAGTTAAGTCCCTCTTCTTGGAAACACACTGTTATGACTCTTTCCATTCATCATTCTCTTTCGGCTTTTCCCGTTAGGGGTCGCCACAGCGGATCATCTCTTTCCATTTCTTCCTATCCTCTGCATCTTGCTCTGTCACACCAACCGCCTGCATGTCCTCTCTCACCACGTCCATAAACCTTATCTTAGGCCTTCCTCTATTCCTCTTACCTGGCAGCTCCATCCTTAGCATCTTTTTCCCAATATACCCATCATCCCTCCTCAGCACATGTCCAAACCAACGCATCTCTTGCTTTGTCTCCAAACTGTCCAACATGAGCTGACCCTCTAATATACCGATTCCTAATCCTATCCATCCTAGTCACACCGATTGCAAATCTTAACATCTTTAACTCTGCCACATCCAGCTCAGACTCCTGCCTTTTTGTCAATGCCACTGTCTCCAACCCATATAACATAGCTGGTCTCACTACACTCTTGTAGACCTTCCCTTTCACTCTTACCGATACCGTCTGTCAAAGCACTCCTGACACTCTTCTCCACCCATTCCACCCTGCCTGTACTCTCTTCTTCACCTCTCTTCCACATTCACCATTACTCTGAACTGTTGATCCCAAGTACTTAAACTCGTCCACCTTACCAACTCTGCTCCCTGCATCCTCACCATTCCTCTACCCTCCCTCTCATTGACACACATATATTCTGTCTTAGCCCTGCTGACCTCATTCCTCTGCTCTCTAGAGCATATCTCCACCTCTCCAGAGTCTCCTCAACCTGATTCCTACTCTCACTACAGATCACAATGTCATCTGCAAACATCATAGTCCACGGGCCTCCTGTCTGATCTCATCTGTCAACCTGTCCATCACCACTGCAAATAAGAAAGGACTCAGAGCTGATCCTTGATGTAATCCCACCTCCACCTTAAACGGATCTGTCACTCCCACTGCAGTCCTCACCACTGTCACACTACCCTCGTACATATCCTGTACCACTCTTCTCTACTTCCTCATACAATACCACAACTCTTCTCTAGGCACCCTGTCATATGCTTTCTCCAAGTCTACAAAGACACAATGCAACTCCTTCTGACCTTCTCTGTATTTCTCCATCAACACTCTCAGAGCAAACATTGCATCTGTAGTGCTCTTTCCTGGCATGAAACCATACTGCTGATCACTAATCATCACCTCCCTTCTTAACCTTGCTTCCACTACTCTTTCCCATAACTTCAAGCTGTGACTAATCAGTTTTATCCCTCTGTAGTTACTGCAGCTCTGCACATCACCCTTATTCTTAAAGATAGGTACCAAAACACTTTTTCTCCACTCCTCAGGCATCCTCTGACTTTCCAAAATTTCATTAAACAATCTAGTTAGAAATTCCACTGCCATTTCTCCTAAGCACCTCCATGCTTCCATTGGTATGTCATCTGGGCCAACAGCCTTTCCATTCTTCATCCTCTTCATAGCTGCCTTACTTCCTCCTTGCTAATCTGTTTCACTTCCTGATTCACTATCCCCACATCATCCAACCTTCTCTCTCTCTCATTCTCTTCATTCATCAGCCTCTCAAAATACTCTTTCCATCTATTCAACACACTCTCCTCTGTTGTGAGTACCTTTCCCTCACTATCCTTTATCACCCTTACATGCTGCACATCTTTCCCAGCTCTGTCCCTCTGTCTAGCTAATCGGTACAGGTCCTTTTCTCCCTCTTTAGTGTCCAACCTCTCGTACAACTCTCCATATGCCCTATCCTTAGCTCCTCTCTCTTTGCCATGCCTCATCTCCTGATACTCATGTCTACTTTCTTCATCTCTTTGACAATCCCACTTCTTCTTCGCCAGCCTCTTCCTCTGTATACTCTCCTGTACTTCCTCATTCCACCACCAGGTCTCCTTGTCCTCCTTCCTCTGTCCAGATGTCACACCAAGCACCTTTCTAGCAGTCACCCTTACTAGTTTTGCTGTAGTTACCCAGCTATTCGGTAACTCTCCACTGCCTCCCAGTGCCTGTCTTAACTCTTCCCTAAACTCCACTTCACAATCACCCTTTTAACTTCCACCATTTAATCCTTGGCACAGCTTTCACACTCCTCCTCTTCTTGTTCACCAACGTCATTCTACATACCACTAATCTATGCTGCTTAACTACACTTTCCCCTGCCACCACTTTACAGTCTCCAATCTCCTTAAGACTGGCCCTCCTACATAGTATATAATCAACTTGTGAGCATCTTCCTCCACTCTTGTACGTCACCCTATGCTCCACCCTCTTCTTAAAATACGTATTCACCACAGCCATGTCCATCCTTTTGCAAAATCCACAATCATCTGACCTTCTGCATTCCTCTCCTTAACACCATACCTACCCATCACTTCCTCATCTCCTCTGTTCACTTCACCAACATGCCCATTAAAGTCCGCTCCAATCACTAGTCTCTCACCCTTAGGTACACTCACCACAACTTCATCCAACTCACTCCAAAATTTCTCTTTCTCTTCGCACCCAACTTGAGGAGCATATGCACTAACAACATTCATCATTACACCATCAATTTCGAGCTTCATAAACATCACTCGGTCAGACACTCTCTTCACGCCTAAAACACTCTTGGCATATTGTTCCTTTAGTATAACCCCTACCCCATTTCTCCTGCCATCCACACCATGATAAAACAATTTGAACCCGTTTCCTAAACACCTGGCCTTACTTCCCTTCCATCTGGTCTCTTGCACACACAATATATCAACCTTCCGTCTCTCCATCATATCAGCTAGCTCTCTTCCTATACCAGTCATACTGCCAACATTCAAAGTTCCTACCCTCACTGCTACACTCCTAACCTTCCTCCTATCTTCCTGCCTTCGGGCACGCCTTCGCCCTCCTCTTCTCCTTCTGTTATGACTCTTTCCATTATTTATATAAAATGCAGTTCAGGCTAATAGATCTAAAACAAGTTTGGACTGATGTGACTCACATCCTTCTTTGTGAACTGGTACCACTACAGTCCGTCACCATAGGTCAGTGACCTGCCCATATGCTAGCATTTTGTTTAAATAGTTGATGAGGTTTAGTTAGATTTTTATTGACTCCTTATGGGAAACAAACAGGTACATTTTCTGGTCTCATGGAACTTCAGATTTCAATTTTACATAGGTCAGAAGTTATATCTGTATTTATATGAGTCACCGCTACTTGTCTCCATAGCACTCTGACATATGCGTTTGCTTAGGTTTACTATCAAAATGTGGAAAATCAAAATAACTGTCCACCTTTTGACTGAAGCAGATTGCCGAAATTGCCAAAAAAGAATTGCCAGAATTTTAGAAATGGTAACAAGGAATCGACATTTGAACACCAGAAGTTCCAATGTTGAACATCCATGTTACCGGTAATGTTTTTGTAGCAGAGCAAGCCCCCCTGCATCCCCCATGTGGTGGGCTGCACACTCCACACCCCCTGCATACTATGTATTTGAACTCTGTGATCACACTACAGTGAGAAAAGGGTACAATTCCCAATCCCCACTGTAGTGCAATATGGTATCAGAACGTCCGTTCCACATTAGCAAATGCACATTACCATTTGCTAATGTAGAGTCGAACATTTTTTGAATTGGCATTATGAAAACTTGAAAACAGCCTTTTGACCTTCCCAGCTTCCCATAAGTGCAGATCTAAATTCTGATAGTAAACTGTTTGCTTACAGTGATGTTTACTCATTTTTTGCAAGTACATTTGCTACACCCTGTGGTTGGGTGATTAGTTCAGTGTTTATTTGTAACATGCTGTATTTACATTTTTTTCTTTCAGTTTTTGATATGATTAAAGAATACCTTCTACTTATTTTCAACTTTTGCAATCAAGCATAATTCATAGTCAGATCTGGAAACTTTGATAAGAAAAGTAAGCAGTTTCTGTACTTTATTTAATATAAACTTGTTTTTATCACTATGGTGATACATGAAATCTATATAGAACATTTTTTAATATTCTATTAATTTTGATTATTTTTTGTGTTCCCACCTGAACTCCTCAGGAATGTAGAATGTAATAACATGATCTCGCTGATATCATCTTTTATTTGGATGATCAAGGATAATACCCATGTCAGTTTTCAAAACATCTTCACTTACTCCATTAATGCTTCCAATGGTAAAGTCTAGGAAGGGTAATTTATTTATGACTGAGTTTGATTTCAGTCTGTTAAGGGGGATGGTATCACAATCATTTGTTATTTATGGCGAGTTGAACCATGGATGGGAAGAGGAAGTATTTATAAACATGATGTGCAGTCATGTAAATGTGACTTGCATGACGGATGCAGTACGTATTCCGTGCTTACGCATAATTCGTAAAGTGATATTTTGCCATGCCTACCACACATGGAGTGAACTTATTGTTTATGAATGATAAGCAGTGTTACTCTGTGCATATAACTGGGGAAGTGAGCTAGTGAGACAGATGAAAGAAATCAAAAGACTGAGAAGGGGGACCTGTAGTATGAAGTTTATTAAGCTATTGTTCATTAAAGGGTCAGGAATTAGATTTATGTAGACTGGAGGGGATGCACTGCTGAGTTTGTATAGGAAGTAACTGTCAATTAAAAAGTGCAAGTTGAAACAATGTCACATTTCAGTGTACAAAAAGAAGAGGGGTGGGCAGACACTGGACAACGGCAATGCAAGCTACACTCCCAGATTTATGTCACAATATCTACATGTTATAGATTATATCAGATCTGTGTTGCAACAACACCCATGATGCTATGTAGGTAGAAAGGATTGTGTGCAGCATTGACAGTTGCCATGGGACTGATGTATGGTGGTGCATGGAAAGGAGTAATCTTGCTCTGCATTCCTCATACATAGCTAGAAATTAGTATTGTCAGTGGAATATAAGTGAGACAATGTGTGGGTGTACGCTCATGCTTGAGTGCATGGCACTATGGTACAGGATGTGTAAGTGAGACAATGTGTGGGTGTACGCTCATGCCTGAGTGCATGGCACTATGGTACAGGATGTGTACGTGAGACAATGTGTGGGTGTACGCTCATGCCTGAGTGCAGGGCACTATGGTACAGGATGTGTAAGTGAGACAATGTGTGGGTGTAAGCTCATGCCTGAGTGCATGGCACTATGGTACAGGACGTGTAAGTGAGAGGGTCTATATTAGAACACTGAACGTTCAAAATTTAGAGTATTCTAATATCGACCTGTTTTCAGCGAATGCTGAAAATATCGAAGAAACAGAAAACCAAATTTTTTCCTAGAGAAAGAATTCGGTTATCCATTTCTGTTGCTTCGGTATTTTCAGCGCTGTGGTGGAAAGTTACAGGTCAGATTCAGGTAAGTGTGTGATTGTGTGGACGTGAGGGTTAGGGCGGGTTAGGTGAGTCAGGGTTAGGGCGCAGGGTCAGGTAATTGTGCGATTGTGTAGATGTGAGGGTTAGGGCGGGGTAAGTGAGTTAGGGTTAGGGCACGGGTGAGGTGACTGTGCGATAGTGACGGACCTTAGGGTTAGGGTTTGGGTTAAGGTAAGTGGATAGTTAGTGGTGTATGTATAGTTTAGTGTAGGGTTAGGTGTAAGAGTTTAGGTGTATGTGTGTGGATTGCTGTTTGTTTGGTGTGCTTGTGTTGTGTGTATGTGTTTTGGAACAGCAAATTATTTCCCTAGGAAAAAATTTGCTGTTCTCTATGTTCGATGTATTAAATTTTCGATTCATAGGGTTCGATATTAGAACACTCGAAATTTTGAACGTTCGGTGTTCTGATATAGACCCAAGTGAGACAATGTGTGGGTGTACACTCATGCCTGCGTGCAGGGCACTATGGTACAGATTGTGTAAGTGAGACAATGTGTGAGTGTACGCTCATGCCTGAGTGCATGGCACTATGGTACAGGATGTCTGAGACAATGTGTGGGTGTATGCTCATGCCTAAGTGCATCGCACTATGGTACAGGATGTGTAAGTGAGACAATGTGTGGGTGTGAGCTCATGCGTGAGTGCATGGCACTATGGTACAGAATGTGTAAGTGAGACAATGTCTCAGTGTAAGCTCATGCCTGAGTGCATGGCACTATGGCACAAGATGTGTAAGTGAGACAATGTGGGTTTACACTCATCTGAGTGCATGGCGGTATGGTACAGGATGTGTAAGTGAGACAATGTGTGGGTGTACGCTCATGCCTGAGTGCATGGCACTATGGTACAGGATGTGTAAGAGTATCTAGTTGTCTTTAATGTTGATTTTCACCTTTCTAACAGCATTTAGTATGATGTTGCTGCTCAGCTATGTCATATGGAGAAGCATATGATACCTACAAACACATCGAGAGTGTGGGGAGAGTTTTCCCAGTGTTGCTGACATAAAACTGTATGCACTTCCTTTACTCTATCCTCCTTGATTCATATGCATTCCTGCTATCTACCTAGACTTTTCCAGGTGTGCAAGATTTTCCAGGGTAGTTGGGTACTTTTATGACTTGGGTATAGTTTCAGTATGTGACCTGCACTGAATACAAACCTATAATATGTTTATGAATCCCAATGGTAATCAGTTAATATTTCAGCATATTTTTTGACATAGAGGGGTTTACCTAGTCAAAGTTTCAGTTGTTAAATTTCCTTGTACTGGTTATATTTTCACTGATTTTTATATCCTGATGTTTACTAAGGAAATTCTTATGCTCCGCAGGAAACATAGATGGCGTACAGACAATTACACTTTTACATTAAATAAAATACCACTAATATGAATAATTCCATTTCTAAGCACATCATGAACACATTTAGTCACATTCTGTGTATGCCAGCAACTCTCTAGGCAGTCATAAATGATGTTGTAAAATTTTATCTTAGCTCCGGTTAAGCTAAAAAACTTCACATGCTGCATGTTCTAAAAATAAATACTAAATCCTCTTAAAATAACTATACCACCTAAATTAAAACACCAGCATCACTCTGATCTTAAGAGTTTTTTTACTTAATGACAAATATTAAAAATCAGAAAGCAGAACAAGATATAATACATCTAACACCAAATATTCATATATTCCATATTTATCCTAACTATGAACTTTGTTTCAGGGTGCAGTAACACTACATATCTTGTGTACTGTACAATATCTTTTTAATTTTACACTCTAAGCACAACATGAGTAAAATATGACCACTCTTCCCATATCACCATCAGACTTAGTTCATACTAACCAAACAAGCTCCTGCACTCTGTCCTAACAGTAACTAAAATCTCTAAATAACATCCTTAAAACACCATGGATCAACACAGCATCCACCTTGCTTCTTGAAGACCCCACAATCCATAACTAACTTCTTCTTCTTTCGGCTTTTCCCAGTTAGGGGTCACCATAGCGGATCACCGTCCACTCATGATTGGCAGTGGAGTTTTACATTGTCGAGTTGCCAGCCCGGCGCCCAACCTTCCACAGAAGGCACACACATGCATGCACTCACACCTAGGGCCAATTTAGTGCGTCCAATCCACCTACAGCATGTCTTTGGGATGTGGGAGGAAACCGGAGCACCCGGAGGAAACCCACGCGACCACAGGGAGGACATGCAGACTCCGCACAGAAGGCACCCCAGCTGAGGATCAAACTGGAGAACCTCTTGCTGTGAGGCTGCAATGCTATCCACTGCACCACCGTGGCCGCCCTTCCACAATCCATAACTAACCCTGCTGCAAATAACTACCTAGATGCCAATCACAAGAATATTGCTTAGATATCTAACAAATGCCATTCCATGACCCAGATGTTAAACTCTATCTTTAACCACCAACTAACCTGATCCTTAGACCCACAGAATCTCAACACAGGCACTCAGTAAGGCAATAAATAAATAAAGAAGGAACTCTCTCAGATCTAAAATGCTAACTAAGGAAAAATGCAGACCCTAAATCACAACTCCAGCCTTAGTCACTGGTAGTGAAACTCAAAATTAACCTGAAAGCTTAAAAATAACAATATTACCCCTCTCTAACCCCCCCCCCCCGGCCCCAGCCCAGCAAAAAATAACAGGAAAAGCAGAAAATAATCAAATCCTTTTAAATAAGCAACAGCACAGTTAACTTTTCACCTTAACTCACTTCAAACCTTTTCATTTGGCGGCATAAAAATAAAAAAAATAAAAAAATGATGGAGGCTATGCAGTAACATTTAGAAATAAGCCCCAGGCCCTTAACTTGGTAAAAACAATGGTAAAACACATATACACACACAGAGAGGTTTGTATAAAAATAATTAAAATAATGCATAAATGGCAGATGAGCTGGCCTGGCGTTAACATGTATAATACCAAGCTCAAAACAATTCAAAGAAACAAAGTTTCACTGAAACTCATGCCAGTGAAAAAATTGTATTGACTGCCTGATCTACTGAAACCCAAACAAGAACAAAAGCAGTGTTTCTGCAGGGGAACAAGCCCCCACCACAATCTAAACCCCCAGAAGTCTAAATATACTTAGTCCAAGACAGCATAATAGTGAGGATAAACCTCATTAGCATACTGTTGCACAATCACAGCAAAAAAACAAAGCCAAGCACAGAAACTCAAAATGAAAAAAATATTTTTGCAATGGGTCATTCCTTCCTCCAACTCCCACAAGCCTGCACTTCTAAATATACTAATTATGAGATTACACATCAGTTAAGTAAAGAAAAACTTCCTTGCACCACTGTTTGCTGATGAATTGTCACAACACGTCATTGTTGAAATGGATTTAAACAAAACATGTGAAACCCATAATATCCTATAAGGAAGGTGAAGGGAAAATCTTTAAACTTGTTTCCTGGCACTATAATGCAATATATTATATATATCTAACATCAAAGCCCCACATTCTCTATAAACAGACAGATCGATATTCAGATTGCATACTTGCGTGTGAGTCTTTAATGCCTTGCATTAAAGTCACAGCTGGTGTAAAATCTCTTAGTTGAACATGCTTGTGTCTCAGATTTAAACTAACTGCACATTCCATTTACTGATGAAACAGCACATTTGCTGCTAAGGATACCACCCCCTAGGAAAACATAACAGTGATGTGTGAGTAGACATATTTCTCAACCTCTCAGCGAATGAAATCTGGAAAAAGCCTAAAATAATGGCGGACAAAATTCCAAAAATAGGAAGAGATTTTAAATATTGATCTTACAAGTATAGAAAGTTTCTAGAATAAGAGGATTTGTCTTAGCATGCATTTTCTGAAGAATATGCACTCCGAAACTCAAATGTATGTCATTACAAAACAAAACTCAAATGTATGTCATTACAAAACAAAAAAAATATCCTTGTTTTTCTGCTTTTACTGTGCTACAATAGTCCTGAATTCAGGTTTTGCTGTATTCCGGACTTCAGTACAAGTTCCTGTGTTGTCCATATCCTTACTTGGATAGGAGGAAGCTTCTCTGTTCACCAGTGAGAATGGGGAGCTTTGAGCAGCCTATCTGTCCCTGGAGGAGTGGTCCCAGCTCAGTAACTAGTTGTTTATTGGCTGTTTTGGGCTATTTCCTAGCTCTTTCAAGTCCCCTGCTTTAAAATCCGCTTTAGCACAGTTTTGCGCGATGTTGCGTATAGCGCAGCATCGGGCAGCACCGCTTAAACAGGTTTAAACTATTCCTGGCTCCACAAAGTCTGCTCTTCACTTTTTCCATCAGAACTGCTCTAAATCTCAAAATAAGCACTCTATTTTCATTCTAAAGCCCTGCACTTGCTCATATAAGTAATCTTACAGGTAAACCCTAATAAACTTAAGCACTACACCCTCTTATACTCCTTTTAAGTACTTGCTCCCTATTGGTCCTTTCTGATCAGTCAATAAGTAATTCCCTATACTATTCAGGCATATCCAAAGGTCAGTTTCGGGCTTACTCCCCAGTCCAGCTGGTGAATCTGGGAATCTTGAGGCAATGTTACAACTGCCTTATGTACACAGACCACCCTCTCCTCCTTCCAACAAGCTCAAATATATGTGAGAGATGCAACTATATTGCTAAACTGGAGGCTGAGCTCTCTCAACACAGTACTGGCACAGCCGGTCAGGAGGAAAACGTAACCACACACACCACAAATCCAGTCTCACATAGACCTATAGCATCAGCAAACCAAACACATAAACACACAAAAACATACTCGGAGGCTCTAAACAAAAATCTGCCTAAGCTGCAGAGACCTCCAAAGCAGACATCCAAGCAACCCCTACCATACAACAATACCTATGTAACACATAGCTCACAAAGTCAGTGTGCCACACAGTCACAGCACCTAAGGCTAAACAACACACCTAATACACTTGTAATAGGTGACTCTATTGTCAGACACACTGACGTCCCACTCACCAGACTGAACAAGGAGAAGGTCACTGTAAGCTGCCTGTCGGGTGCCAGGATCCACCACATAACACATGCACTCAGGTCACTCCAAAGCAAGTACAAATATGACTCCATCATTGTCCATGCTGGTGTGAATGACCTGAGACGTACCTCCCTGGACTACATGAAAAGAGACATAGAGGAGCTCTCTGATCATGTAGCCCAGGCCGGTATGACCCTGACCTTGAGTAGCATCTTGCCATCACCAAGAATGATGCCACAGTATAAAGACAAAATGATCAATTTTAACAATTGGCTAAAGTATTGGTGTCATTTAAAGGGGATCCAGTGTCTGTCAGCCTGGGATGACATGCTCAACAAGCCACGTTGCTGCGCTAGGGATAGCTTGCACCTGTCACCCCTGGGCTTTCGGATACTGGCAAAGGCTCTTGCCTCCCCCATAGTCCCTTTTTTAGGCAGGGCTCAAAAGACAAACCTACCTCCACAGACAACACAAAGAAAAAAAAACTAAGGGTAATGCTGCTCAATGCCAGAAGTCTAAACCTCAAGATGCATGCACTCAAGACTCTCCTCAATATGGAGAATATCGATATCTGTGCAGCAACAGAAACCTGGTTCAATGCTCCCGAAAGCACCCCAGCACTACCAGGTTATACCTCATACCATGCTTTTTGGCCCCAAAACTTGGACTGAACCACAAAAGGAGGGGGGGGGTATCCATATTCATCAAACATACCCACACCTCCAGGTTAGTGGCACTGCACAAAGCATCGGAGACCATCCATGTGCAACTAACAGTGGGCAAAACTGCCTTTCAGTTTGTAGCCTGCTACAGACCACCCTCCCAAACACAGGAACCCCACTTGGCTTTCCTGAGAACACTGGAGAATATGAAGGTCTCTCCAAACACCATTATATTGGGTGACTTCAACTACCCAAACATTGATTGGGAAAACTACTCAAGCCCCAACACCCTCGCTTAATGGTTCCTAGAATTTATAAACTCAAATGCTATGGAACAACTGGTCACCACTCCCACAAGAGGGGAAAACATATTGGACCTGGTCATCACCAACATGGGGTCTCTATGTTCCACACCAGAGGTATACCCCTCATTGGTAAGATCAGACCATAAATTAATCTCATTGGACATCCATATTTTGTCCCCACACCCAGCCAAGGAAACCACGGTGAAGAACTTCTCAAAAGCAAACTTCACACTTCTCAAAACTGAGGTGGAATCCTTCAAAACCTCCAGGCCAGTGGAAAATACGGCCCAAAATGCAGAATCCTTTACAAAAGCATTCTATGGATACCTATAGGATTGCATGGAGCATGCTATCCAAAATAAAACCAAGACTCACTCCTCCAAAGGCAGAAGACCTGTCTGGTGGACCCTGGCCATAAATAAGCAAAATCCCAAAAAGGGAAGGCATCTCTGATCAGTACTAGCAAGAAACTACGATCCCTCATAAAATCATCTAAGGCCAGCTTCAAAAGAAAAATTGCACAAGACACTAAAGATAATCACAAGGCCTTCTTTAGTTATGACAGGAACCTGGGAGGCAACTCCCAGATATGCTCTGAGTTAGTGCAAAATGACAAAAAATACACTGAACGCACAGACATTGCCAACATCCTGGCAGAAAGGTTCAGTGCAAACTTCTCCCTCCCTACCCCCCCAAAAGAGCAAATGTCTATCCCAACAGAGTGTAGCCTCCCTGAGATCACAGATGCACAGGTGAGAGCTGCCCTCTCCAAAGCAAAAAACACAGCATCAGTGGGACCAGACGGTGTCCCGGGCTCCATCTTACATGACCTCCAAGAAGAACTAAACCCTCACATAAAGTCACTGTTAAATCTCAGCCTTACTACAGGATATGTACCCAAGGAATGGCATACAGCAACAGTGGTCCTGCTCCACAAAGGTGGTGCCACAACGGACCCCGGAAACTATCGCCCTATAAGCCTGACTGGCCTGGTCTGCAAGGCTATGGAGCACGTCATCATGGAAATCATAAACAAAGACATTGGGAACCTCCAGACACTGGATCCTACCCAAATCGGCTTTGTTAAGGGCAGATCTTGCCTCTTGAACCTGGTCGACTTCTTTGAAACAGTTACCAAAACCATAGATGAAGGGAAGGTAGTCCACACAGCTTACCTGGACCTCGCAAAAGCCTTTGACACAATACCCCACTCGGGCATCATAAATAAGCTCACCATCTTAAATATCAACCCCTATGTCACTAGATGGGTTGCAAACTGGCTCAGGGATAGAACCCACATGGTCAGAATTGCAGGTGCCATGTCAGACTCTAAACCAGTTACAAGTGGTGTCCCATAAGTCTCAGTCCTGGGACCTCTCTTGTTCGGTATATATTTCTCCGAGGTACAGGCTAACACGGGTGGATTATGGCTGTCAAAGTTCATGGATGACTACAAATTGGGTGCCATAATCGACTCTCTGGCTGACACAAGCATCCTCCAAAAGGGTCTCACAGAGATGGATAACTGGTGCCAGAGCCATGGCCTAAAGCTAAATGCAAAAAAGTGCATAGTCATCCCCTTTGGGAAAAACAAAGTGCCCACAAATTACCACATAGGTGGTAATCCATTAAGTACGGAAGAAGTAATTAGGGACTTGGGGACCCAGGTAGATAGTAATCTCTCCTTTGACAATCACGTTGCCAAAGTGGTTAGAAAGACCTTCTATATAGCCCACCTTATCACGAAAGAGTTCACATTTAGATCAAGAGAGGTCATTGTGCCCCTCTACTCATCACTTATCAGGCCCATAAGTGAACACAACATCCCATTTGGGGTGTACCTTACCCGACACCTGCAGCAACTGGAAGGACCCCAAAAGTACCTCACCAAGAGGATCAAGGGACTCAAACAGATGCCCTATGCAGTTTGGCTAAAAATAACTCCAGCTCTACTCAGTTGCGTGCCGCCTACTCAGAGGCGATCTGTGTCTGACGTATAAAGCCATGTCCAACCCAGAATTAATGGACATGCTCCACCTCAGTAAATCCAAATCCCTTAGAGCTACATGCTCCAGGGACTTGAACCTCAGCACAGAAATAAATAGGACATGCTGGAGGGACAGATTCATATCCCAGAGGCTCCCCTCACTCTGGA
Organism: Protopterus annectens; assembly: GCF_019279795.1. Taxonomy (NCBI): domain Eukaryota; kingdom Metazoa; phylum Chordata; order Ceratodontiformes; family Protopteridae; genus Protopterus; species Protopterus annectens. The sequence goes on from NC_056746.1 coordinate 833,902,981, forward strand.
ACAAAATCCCAATCCATGTTAGGCAGAGCCCCTCACTGACCCTATTCAAGAGAAATCTTGATGAGTGGTTGGGAGATCATAAGTTTACCCCTGGGATCTCTTCTGTGTCCCTGCTAGACAGAGGTACAGTGAACTAACCTTAATAGGGCTACCTTCTGTGGCCAACTATACAGAGGCGCAGTCAACTAATCTAAAAGGGTGGCGAAAGCCAAACACACTCTGGCTAGACTTATAAATGCCCTAGGGCAGATAGCTTAGTATCAACCTATGAACCTATGAACCTATTATTTAATGACTTCAATACTCAGTGATTTGCATGAAAACCACAAATTTAATGAGGAACAGACCAAAAATAGGAGGCAAAAATCTGGATATTTTGAGAAAATCTGGACAGTTGGGAGGTATGACTATGGAGCAGAGAGGACTCATTAGCGCCTGTAAGAAAAGAGGCTATGGCATAGACACTGCTGTCCATAAACCCTGAAGCTCTTGCGAGAGCTACTGATAAAAGCACTTTTAAATGTTATTGATCAAAACCCTGAATATGTTTCACATTACAGTGATGCTTTGCTAGCTTTGTCTTTTATCTTGTTTTCAAACTGCCACAAGGAAATCCAAAATAAGAAAAGGTGCGAAGCATGAAAGCATGGCAGCAGATTTTTGGTATTTTCTAGTGACAGACTGATGCAACGGTAGTAAAAGCAGTCTGATCTTGTACAGAAGAGGTAGGTACACAGAATGAGTAGCCTGGCTAGAACTGCTGGGGATGTAGCACGCTATGCCCACTGAACTGACAGTACTATAATTCCATTGTTGGAAGCGCTGTAATCTGTGGTACAAGGATGAGAGATCATATCTGAGGGACAACAGCTTATTGAACAAAACATTTTGCAACAGCCCACTCATGCATCTCATAATACACAGGAAGTCATGTGGGTGCTCTGCTTGCAGGTTTGTTCATACTGTCCTACATAAACCTTCCACAGGCTGCCCTGTTCCTTCACAAGAATCAATACAGTTATGACTATTATAGGCCAGATGCATTCCTAGCATGCTCTAGGCCTAGCCTCTGTTCCTCAGTTTTTGGTCATTCCTCACATTCAGTAAAGGAGGTTGAACCCATTTCTGCTGTGGCTCTCCTGCCTATGGCCTTGACTGTCACATTACCACATCTTTCCCTACCTCATCTTCCTGTGTCACCAGAGACTGGAGTGCAGCTTACTCCAATTTCCATCCCAGTAAGAGAGGACCAACTGTAACATACAGGATACAGCAGCCTTTGTTGCCACTGGGGAATTGTAAATAATCTGGTACTGTACTTATTCATCTGTTTTCTAATTTAACTAGTATTTTGTTATTCAAAATCCTGAAAGCACTAAAAGCTTCAAAGATGCAGTTAAAGAGCATCTATTTACTGAATCTACCTGTAACTGCTAGCATGGCAATAGTTAGGTAACTTATCATCCCATATCATGAATAATAAAACACACTTGAGAAAATGCCTCTTAATTTGGCATCTTACACTTATACAGTTGACATGCATATAGGAGTTTGTGTATGCTTATATTGTACTTTGTGCATATTTTAGCTTGCAATTTGTATACATTTCTTCTTTCTTCAATGCACTCTGACTGGATCTTTTAATCTTACCCACTTGCAGTCAATCTTACCATTATGTTCTGAATTTTGCCATGTACTAATTTTGCAAACAATATTGTTGATTGAAAGACGATAATGTACTTTCTGCTTTTCAAGCTTGGGTCATGGCTGAAAAATGTCACTAGACCAGTCCACTTACCCAGTGAATATTTATTTATTTATTTATTTATTTTACATTTGATACCGGGATGGTCTTATTGGGACAGTGCCCATTTTCAGCAGAGGCCCAAGGAGAAAAGCTCCAGTTTAAGCTTACATACAAATTATCACAATAAGTAGTAGAAATTATAAATAAAATTGACAAAAAAACGAGTGTTTACACATTTACAAGATAAAAATGTAAAAACAAAAATATATACATAGTATCAAATAGAGCAAGACTTTAAACACTTGAATATAGACAAATATATGGTTGAATTTATATATGTGGAGGAACATAACATTAGTTAGGAAATTAAGCAGGGAGAATCACTTAGGTACAGTAGTGCATAGTAATACTTCTGTGGTGAGAGTTGCAGCTAGGAATGTAACTACTTATAGAGAAGTAGTGTTGTTAGAAGGGATATGTTAACAGAGTTAGTATGTACAGCCAAAGTGTATTAAGTACTGCTAAGTTAATAATTAACCTGGAGCTTCACATGTGCAAAGCCAGGATTCAAATAAGTGTCTTTTGAGAGATATTTTGAAATGCTTAAGACTGCTTATGGATCTAATACTATGTGGAAGGGTATTCCAATTTTTGGCAACAAAGTTAGAGTAAAGAGAGTTGCCTGCTGTATTGGATGTGAGCTGACATTGGTAAGGCACAGGTGTGAGAGATCTGTCTGTGCCTGCATTGAGAAGGCACATGGTTGAGAGATCTGTAGCTGCTAGTACGGGTACAGTGCATACTTATTTTTATTTTTTATTTTTATTTGACATTTGTTGACCGGGTTAGTCTGACTGGGCAATAGCCCTTTTTAAGTAGAGACTCGAGGAGAAAAGCTTCAATAGAAAAACCAGAAGAGAGTTAAATTACATGGTAAAATATGCAAATAACCAGACTGTATCTAAAATAAGTATGCATATTACAAAGTTCCAAAATATTACAGAATGCATACAAATAACAACATTAAGAATAAATGGACAATATATACATCATAATAAAGTACAGTGAGTTTTGTACATAAAATAATAAAGGAAAATATCATGAGAAGCCATAGGCTAGTGGAAGCTATAGGAAAAGCAGAAGCTTTAGAGACATATAATATATACAGGGGGTTAAACCCCATGTAAAAGGCTGGTGGCCACACACTAGTTCAGGAGGGTAACGTACCAACAGAAAACTGTTACCATAGTATCAGGAAGTGCAGAAGTTATCAAAGCATAGAATGGCAGCAAGAGAGAAATGGGAGAGATAGACGGCTAAGTTGTAAGGAGGGAAGATATGTTGGGATGGCATGAAGAAGAAGAAAAATTGTAGAATGAAGGAAGTTATGTTAAGTAGGGTCTTCACATATGCAGGAACATGATTTATAGAGGTTTTCCTTCAGGGTTGTTTTGAAGGAATTAGAGTTAGTGATAGATATGACATTTGAAGGCAGTTTATTCCAGGCATTAGCTATGGAGTAACTGTACAGGAGTTTGCCAATATTTTTATTAGGCTTATAGACGTGCAGTAGGTGCTGTTGAGAACTATGGGGAGCATGGTTAGGTGTGTATGGTTGGATGAGAGTAGAGAGGGAGGGGAAGCAAGAAGGTTTATGGAGGGTAGAGTGTGCCATGAGAAGCTGCGGAAGTAAAATTCAAGTGATGGAATTCTAGCCACTCTAGCCTTTTTAGAGCTATGCAGTGGTGGGTACGATAAGGTTGGTAGGAGGCACATCTTGCAGTTTTATTGTAGGTGAGTTCAAGCTTGGAGAGAAGATTGGACTGGAGATTTGTGAGTATTGGGGCTGCATAGAGAAGTAGGGGAAGTAGGAAAACTTGTGCAAGAGAGTCCTGACGTATTTGTGAGGAATTTTTATGTCTGTATAACAGGCCCAGCTTTTGATGTGTCTTTTTAATGCAATGCTGAGCATGGAGATTGAACTTTAGCTGGCCATCAATAACAACACCTATTGCAGCTGAAAGCCCTCCAGGTGTAGCATCTCTAAGCCACTGAGGACCTGATCGCAAGGAATGCTCTCACTCCAGTTGAAAGCAAACAAAACTCTTAACTAGCAATCATCCAAAAAATAGACTGCAGCCCTAGGTTTAACTCCAGGAACCTTGTTGTTACCACTTGTGTAGTAGCCACTGAGGACCTGATCACTTTGGGTCCCTCCCCCCACATGTGTGAGCAAGGAATCCTCTCACTCCAGCTAAAAGCAAAGAAAACTCTAACCAGCAATCATCCAAAAATAGACTGCAGCCCCAGGTTTAACTCCAGGAACCTTGTTGTTGCCACTTGTGTAGTGTAGGTGCCAGCTTTTGTGACTACTATTCTACCTTGTTAAAATCTGTTACAGTCAGCTAAAGTGCATACCCAAGGGGCAACAGCTGCAAACCTTCTTCCTCTTAGCCCACCCCCACCCCCTTTCATCCTTTTCACTGTTGATAATTTGTTGTATGTTAAGATATTTAGCTCCTCTCAATAGTCATAGCCTTCAGTCCCTTCTTCTCAATACTTGTTCTTCATTAAACATCAAACAGAGGTGCAAAGTCTCCAGCTGCTTTTATCTTTAGCTACATTGTGTGCAGCAAACAATGAGCAAAGAGGAATACAAATATAAAAGAGAATAAATCTGCCATTGCAGACTGGTAAGCAGCATACAACTTCTATCTGTGGTGTACTCCTACACATAGTTTTTCTTGGAGAAACCTTCCAGTCCTTGAACAAGGGTGCCTGTATGTTTATCTTATTTCCTTGGCTGTCCTTTGATAATTAGCTAGGTTAGCAGAGTGCCTTGGATTTTTCCCTGCTACTTTAAATTCCAATTGATGGTTTCCTTCTCTTCCCCCACCCCCAAGTGATTGCTCAGGTACAACACACCAAAGGTTTTAAAAACCCTGGATACCATATTTGCTCTAATTGCAGCTGAAAGCCCTCCAGGTGTAGCATCTCTAGTAAATGTCCCTGGACTGGACTAGCTAACAGTTTTTTATAGCTAAGTTCTATCTGGAAGGTGTAGACCTGCTCCATTCGCTTCGCTCACTTCGCTCACCTCCCACACCCCATATCATTACCTTTATACCTATCCATACAACCACACCCCCTCACTTACTCCCAAATCCCCCACCCCTCTACTTCCTGTTCTCATACTACCTCCCTTCTTTGCTCCTCCCCACACATACCTACTATCCACTATCAAAGACTACTGTACCTTACTCCCACCCCTTCCTCTCATCCTCTGTTCTACATCCCATAAAGTGACATGTCTCTTACAACTCAAACTATACTCTTACCTTCTCTACTCCTTATACTCTATCACCTCCTATCACTCACAATTACCTACTCTCTATTTCAATCCCTCAGACACCACTCTTAACTCAAGTACTGCACCACAACCCTATCTATTAATTTGTCCCTCCATCCTTACCCCCACCACTCCCATTCCTAAAATAAAAATATCTCCCCCTCACCTTTAAAACAAAAAACAAAGTCTACTTACTCAAATTAAAACCCCATTACAAACCTCTACTTCTATCTGGTGACATTCATCCTAACCCAGGCCCTACAGACACTACCCTGAACAATAACCCCCCCGTATCTAAATCTGCCAACCCCTCCAACCCACAAAAACAAGTACAATTCTGCTCTATCAACATCAAGAGCCTTGTAAATAAAGTTCAAGAACTCCATGCTTGGATAGCTAACTATACTCCTGACATAGTTACCCTAATTGAAACATGGTTAAAACCACACCATCTGGACAGTGAAATCATCCCTCCTGGCTATAATATCCTTAGATTAGATCAACCTAAAAGAAAAGGAGGATGAGTCTCCATACTGTACTCCAATTGTCTCTCCCAAATCAGTCCCATACTAGACTTACCCTCCTTCTCACCAGCTGAACTCCTACTGACCAACTTCAAACTTAACAGTTTCAACACCATAACTGTCGCAGCAATCTATATTCCCCCTGGTGATAATATTAACATTTATTTATTTAAATTTGTTGACCGGGAGTGTCCGACTGGACGTGGGTCCATTTTCAGCGGAGGCCCGGGGAGAAAAGCTCCACAGTAAAATAAACAGACAGTAGTTACATTGGATTACATAGCGATTAACAATTTAACATAGAAATTACTTACAACATATTTACAGATGAAGAACATAGTACATCAGTAGACAACTAGAATTTTATCTGTGAAGTACATAACAGGCATTAACAAATGTAACAATGAGAAGTTCCTACTGTATAATAAGTACTAGGCTTATGAGCATCTGAGCTTGCTATCATCAAGGTAGTTAGTGGAGGTGAGAGAAAGGTAGTAGTTGGATGGAGTGGATGATATTAGAGTGGGAGTTGTAAGGGCATAGCCAGCATGTTTTTAGGTGCGCTTTTAATAAAGTTTTGAAGTTGGTGCATGATGGTACGGAGGTAATTGTGGGTGGGAGTGAGTTCCATAATTTGGCTATGGCGCAAGAGAATAGTGCTTCACCAGCAGAGTTATTGGCTTTAGTGATCTGCAAGTGATTTTTGTTGCTGGATCTTATTGGTCTGGTGGTGCGATAGGGTTGGAGTAGATTCTGGAGGGATGGGACATTTAGTGGATGGTTTACTAGTTTGTGGGCGAGTGAGAATTGATACCACTGAAGGAGGTGAGGGAGTTCAAGCCAGCCCAGTTCAGCAAGTGAGAGACAGTGGTGACTATGGTAGGATGCCCCTGTGACGAATTTGGCGATTTTGTTGTAGCAGGTCTCTAGCTTGTTTAGATCACATTGCCTTAGGTTGGTATATACTGGAGAGGCATAAAGTAGGCTGGAGATAAGGTGGGAATTTGCTATTGAAATCTTTGCTGCTTTGGTGAGAAATTGTTTATTTCTGTAAAATGCTCCTAGTTTTTTGTGGACTTTTTTATGGTCATGGATATGTGAATGTCAAATTTTAGTTTATTGTCTATTTCCACTCCTAGCAATTTGGTGTGTTCAGTTGGGTATATAGTGGTGTTGTCTTTTGCTGTGATGTTAAAGTGAGAGTTGTTTTGAGTATGTTTGGTGGGTTGGAAGATGAGTAGTTTAGTTTTGTTTGGGTTGAGTATTAATTGGGCATCGGATAACCATGTTTCAACAGAGGAAAAGGCTTCCTGTGTGACCTTTTGCAGTTTGGGTAGGGACTGGGCTGAGCAGATGATGGTTGAGTCATCTGCGTATTGGATGAGAGTGCCATGTTTGTGGCAGAGGCTAGATTATTGGTGTAAACAGAGAAAAGTAGGGGTCCAAGGATGGATTCTTGGGGAACCCCTATGGAGACAGGTAGTTGGGGAGATATGTCATTCTGCCATACAACGGATTGTTGGTGGTCAGACAGGTAACTCTGAAACCAGTTGGTGACTGATTGTGAGAAGGATAGGTTATTGAGGACAGAGATAAGTTGTTTGTGTGGGACCATGTCAAATGCTTTAGATAGGTCTAGGAAAGTAGCAGAGGAGAGATAGCCATTGTTTTTATGCTGAAGGATAGTGTTAGTAAAGGAGAGTAAGGCAGTGGTGGTGCTATGGTTTGGTGGAAACCATGCTGAGTACTGGAAAGGAGGTTGTTAGTAAGGAGGTAGTGTGAGACCTGAGAGTGTATGCATCTCTCTAGTATTTTGGAGAGTGGAGAGAGAATAGCTATGGGGCGGTAATTGGTTAGTTCTGCAGAGGGTCCGCCTTTGTGGAGGGGAATTATATGTGAGACTTTCCACAATGTGGGAACGTAACTTTCTGACAGAGATCGGTTAATCAAGATGGATACTGGGTAGGCCAGAGCATCAGCTGCGATTTGTAGGTATTCACTTGGGAGGTTGTCTGCTGCTAATTTGGTGGGTTTAAGTTTAGTTAAGAGTTTTTTATGTTGGAGGTAGGTACAGGAGAAAAGAGAAGGCAGTGGGGAGATTACTAGTTGAAGGTGTGGGTTGGAGGGGAGGGGGGTTGTGTTGTTTAGCTAGTGATAGTATGGTTTGGGTGAAGTGTGTGTTGAATGAGGTAGCAATATTTTCTGAGGAGTGAGGGATGTTAGGAGGAGGGGTACTGACTTTACCTGGGTGGAGGATGGAGTTTATGGAGGACCAGAATTGTTTGGGGCTGTGTTGTGAGGAGTCTAGGGCAGACTGGTAGTATTGGAATTTATCCTGTTTTATTAGCTTTTTGACTCTATTGCGTAGTTCTAGGAATGTTTGTCTAGCTGCAGGGGTTTTGGTTTTGTGCCAGTGCTCCCAGGCTTTATCCCTGTTTTTCATTTCTGACTTAGTGGTTTTCTGTAGCCATGGGGAGGGTTGTGCTTTAGTTCTGGAAAATCTTATGGGGGCATGGTAATTAAGGATGTTCAGGAAGGTAGTATTAAAAAATTCAACTGCGTTATCTAGACTGAGGTACTTTAGAGCATGCCAGTTACATTCTTTGAGGGATGAGATGAATGTGAGTGGGTTAAAGTTTATTTTTTTACGTATTTGACGATAGATGACAGGTTTAGCTTGGTACAGGTATTTTTTGAGTAGGAATGTTGGGGAGTGATTACTGAGGCTATCTGATAAGCAGCCTGTTATATATGACTGGGGGTTCTTACTGACTAGTATCCAATCCAGGGTAGTGTGCTTGCTGGAGTTTTTATTTATCCTTGTTGGTGACTGGACTAGTTGGGTGAAGCCATGAAGGTATACATGATGGGTTGGATTGTTGCCAGAACAGGATTGCCAGTCAATATTGAAATCACCAGGGAATAGGGGGCAGGGTGGGGAGCGAAGCGGGTAGAGACCCTGTTAGGGTCTTGTATGAGGGGCTGGAAACAATCACAAAGCAAGACAAGTATGTGTTAAGAAACAATCACAATTGACCAAGGACTGCTCTGAAACTGTAAGTCTTTTCTTAATTTCTCAGGTGGAAAAACAGGATAACCTTGTATCAGTAGGCTACTGTGGTCATAGTTTAAATTAACAAACACACAGTATTGATCAGTTATGGATACTATTTGCTAACAGAAGGGAATAAGAGAAAGTGGAAGATGTGTGTGGTGGGGGTGGGGCTGCTTACAGCCAAAGCACAGTGCTCACCAGGGAAAAATGAAGATTGGCTCAAACAGATAGACACATACTCAAAGTTAATTGTAGCTGTTTGCAGACAGTTCAGACCCGGACTGCGCTTCTCTTATAAGAATGTTAAAGGTGGTACCGCAGTTGAATACTTAAGAGTGGTGTTAGGTCTAGAAAAGAAGAGTACAGAGAGGAGTAAGCACTTTTGAGATGGTAAATATATATTATAAAGATTATAAAAAACACACTGAGCAAATAGCTACCACATGCAGGACAATGTCCTGAACCACTACTTAGTATATGCAGACACTGAGCCAATTGGAAGAACATTAGAAAACAAAAACCCAGACAGTTATGCAGCCACAGATAAAAATATAGCGAGCAGCAATCTGTCGTGGTTCTCTACTGTGATGCTATCCACCAGTAACAGCACAAACTTATAGAAATAATTTAGACACTAGTATGAGCTGTCTACACACAACACAATTACATGAATAACATTAGTGAACAAGGCCTTAGTATGCCAACATACTTGAGAACATCCTATCTCACCTCTCACATACCATCCACAATGAAATAATTATACTGGGAGATGTAAATATTGATCGGCTTACAATACAAGCTCCCAACACTACTTCCTGTAGTTTGAGCAGCTAATCACAACCAAAACCTACATTAATAAATCTCACCCACCTAGCTCTCTTCTTACCTGGATATTGGTCTCCCACCCTCAAAACTATCATAACTCCCAAACCCTTCCAAATGCCCTCAGCGACCACTGCCCTATAACATTACCAAACCTAACAAATTTATTACCACCCACTCACTTTCTCATTTCTGTCCTAACTCCTTTATTCACCAACTCTCCAAAATTAAGTGGTCCTACCTCACCACTCTTCCTTTAGATGAAGCTGTCCACTCCTTCAACACTACATTCCTAAACATTCTTAACTCCCTTGCTCCTCTTTGCACAATTAGAATCAAATCTAATACTGCTCCCTGGCTCACTAAATCTACCAGAACCCTCATGAAAGACCGGAATAGGATTTGGAAAATGTGGACTAAAACTAGGACCCCTTCTCTTCTTCAGAAATATAAAGAACTCAGAAATAAAATAAAATAAAAAAATCATCCATTATGACAAAATAAACTTCTATGCCAATCCTCTCTCTACTCTTAAATCAGACCCAAAGAAATTCTGGAGCTCTACTAAACAGATTCTTCATCCAGGAAATCCTTCCTCTCCTAACCCATGTCCCAATGCAACACCTGAAGACATAGCCAACAAATTTAACAATCATTTTATAAACTCAATAACCTCCATAATAAATTCTCTCCCCCCCCCACCAGAAACAACACTAGCACCCCCACAAACTCTATACCTCTTCCAAACCCTCCTAACTCCTTCTCTCTAAAAGCAGTATCAACTAACTATGTAAAGTCATTACTCTCTAAACTTAAACCTTGCTCCCTATCTGTTGACAAGCTACCCTCTTACTTCCTGCAGATTGCCTCTGAACCTGTTGCCTATCCTGTATCCATCTTAATCAACCGATCCATTTCTGAATCCTATGCCCCACTGTATGGAAGATTTTTTTTAGTCTACCTATTCACAAAGGGGGCAACTCCTCAGACATATCCAGTTTCAGACCAATTGCCATACTCTCTCCACTCTCAAAAATCCTAGAGAAATGCATTCACAAGCAGGTAATGCATTACCTTCACCAGGAAAACCTTCTCACACCCACACAGCATGGTTTCCATCCCAAGCATAGTACAACTACTGCACTCATATCATTCATCAACATAGTCTCCCTAGCTCATGATAACAATAAACTTGTCTTATGCCTATTCCTTAACCTTTCTAAAGCCTTTGACACTGTATCTCACCCACTCCTTCTAGATAAACTCACTAACTTACATTTCTCTCCCCCTACTATCTCCTTGTTCTCCAGCTATCTGTCTACCCGCCAGCAATCAGTTAAATGGCTCTGCACTATCCTCCCCTCTCACTGTACAAATGGGAGTCCACCAAGGGTCCATACTTGGACCACTACTCTTTAATCTTTTCACCAACATACTCTACTCTTGTCCCCAGTCATCTCTTGTGCAATTTGCTGATGACTCAACTGTTATAACCATTGCTGACAACCCAACTGACCTCCACTCAACTACCCAGACATCCTTCCAGACCATTGAGACTTGGCTTAGTGATAACAAACTAATACTTAATCCAAAAAAAAAATTAAGCTCCTACTCTTCCTCCCTAAAAACATCACCACACTCAGTCCATTTACCATCTTATCCCGCAACAACACTGTCATCTCAGCTGAATCTAGTACTAAATTGCTAGGTGTTACAATAGATGATCAGCTTAAGTTTGATCTCCATGTTACTAATTCGGTAAAAATAACTCATCAGAAACTTGGACACCTTTTCTGTAGCAAGAAATACTTAACTAACACTGCCCAAATAACTCTTTCCCAGGCTTTATTACTCCCAACACTCCTGTACAGCTGCCACATATTCACAAACCTAAATTCTACACTTATTTCCAAGCTTGAAACTACCTATAATAAGATCGCCAGATTTGCAGCTAACCAAACCTACAAGTCGCACCACTGCTTAGCACTACAACTAGACTAGCTAGAATTCCCTCAGCTACTCCAACTATACCAAATACAAATCATCCACTCTATCCTCTATCTACCCTCCTTCTGCCTCAGCCTCTCCACTATCATATCCAAATATTCCCCTGCTAGGACACTACGCAGCTCAAATTAAGAATTATTAGACATCTACAAACCCAAAACCAAAATAGGCTGCCTTCTCTATAACTATAGCCCAGCTACATCCTGGAACCAACTTTCCTTGGAAATAAAATCCTTCCAGCATAGCAAAAGTTTCAAATTAGCCACAAGGAAATACCTAAAAACAAAGTGGTCTTGTCACTGTAGTCAACCACCCTGAAACCACCATCCTTTCACCTATTTCACCACCTCACTCTTACTGTATCTCTAACACTATTCCCCTGCCTCTTCTACCTCTTCCCTTCTTCTATCTCCAACCACTCTTAATTCTTACAGTCTCAAAACAACCTACTTGTCTAGTCGATCTCCTATACTCTACCTCACCTACATCTCCTACTAGCTATTATTACTTTCCTTTCTTGTTTCCAAACTCCTATACAACTAGATCCTACCCACTTTAAATAAGCATCGGCCTAACTATTAACGCATTTTGCTCTAAGCAGCTTAAATAATATTGTAACTAGTCACATTTTCTTCTGCTAATTGTTTCAAACATTGTTTGTAACAACTCACATACTTGCCTGCCAGTTGTTAATATTCTGTATAACTGAATTGCCTGAGGAGCTTTTTTTTCTCTCCAGGTCTCTGCTTGTAAGATCCTATAGCTGATTGTTACTACTATGTTGCTAAAATTTAATAAATCGTTTTCTAGTCCTGAGGAGCTTTTCTCCCAGGGTATCTGCTGAAAATGAACCAAAAGCTCAACCAGACTAACAAGGTTAACAAATGTAAAATAAATAAAATAAAATAAAATAAACACCTAGAAGTTTAGTATGAGGTTCAGTGGAGATGGATGTGTTGTTAAGGGAGGAGACAGTAAAGGTGACTTTGTGATGTTGGAGAGTTGTAGGGAGGAATAGGAGAAGTTTGATTTTCTTTGGGTTAAGTTGTAGTTGGTTGGAAGTAAGCCATCTTTCGAATGCATGAAGGGACTCTTGGGTGAGGGTATGGATGTGAGTGATGTTATCAGAACAGGAGATGATTGCAGAGTCATCAGCATATTGGACAATGGCTGAGAGTGGGAAAGAGGAGTGAAGGTCATTGATGAAAATGTTAAGGAGTAGGAGTCCAAGAATGGAACCTTGAGGTACACCTGTTTGAACGGGCAAGAAAAGAGAGAAGTTGGATTCCCATTTCACTGCATGGAATTGATTGGAGAGGTAACTTGAGAACCAGGATAATGAGGAATTGGAGAGGTTTTTAAAGAGGTTAGTTTGGATAGAATCAGTCTATGGGATATGGTATCAAAGGCCTTAGAAAGGTTGCAAAACAAGCAGGAGACTAAATAACTGTTGTCAAGAGAATTTGCAATAATATTTATGAAAGATCTCAGAGAGGTAGCAGTACTAAGTTTTGGACAGAAACTATGCTGTGTGGGTGTGAGAAGATTTTCCTGTAGAAGGTGGACAGAGGAGATAAAATGGCAATTGGCCTGAAGTTAGAGGGGTCGGCTGAGTTGCCGCCTTTATGCAAGGGAATGACATAGAATTTTTTCCATAAGTTATTCACAGTTTTCCTTAATGGTTCTATTGACCAAAATGAAGACAGGGAAAGTGATAGAACTGGCAGAAACTTTTAAGAATTCTGGGGGAAGATTGTCAACTGATCGAGAGCAAGTTTTAAGTTTGCTCAGAAGAGATTTAACATAGGTTGTGGGTATGGGGTTTAAGAGTAAAGACAGAAGATGGAGTAGGTGTAGAGGATGTGGGTTTGATGTTATTGTCATTCTTGATAAGATTGCGGATACTGTCAATGAAGAAGGTATTTAGGAAGGCAGCAGTGTCACTGGCAGAGCTAGTAGGGCAGAGGTTAGGAGATGATGGGCTACTGTGATGTATGGGCTTATTAACTATGTGCCAGAATTTTGGGGGGGGTTGGAGTGACGGTTGCTGAGTGGTTTATGGAAAACGTTTTGTTTGTCCAGGTTACCTTTTTTGGTTAAATTATGGATCTCTCTACAGGTTTGCAGGTCAGTGAGGGATTTGGAGTGTTTCCATTTTCTACCACACACTATCCCTCTTATGCATGAGAGTTCGGGTTGCTTGAGTTAGCAAGGGGGCAAAATGTCTTTTTATTCTTAGTTTCCTGATGGGAGCTAGGGAGTTGCGTGTATTTAGAAAGATGTTATTAAATGCCAGTACAGCTTCCTCTAGGGGTAGATTGTGGAGGAAGGACTAGTTAATTGATTAGAGCTGTTGGTTGAAAGTTTCAGGATTAAAATTGGAGAGGTTGCAGCGAACTTTGAATTGCTTGGGTTTATACAGTTGAGGAGAGTGTCTAAGTATGTATGTGGGATTATGATCACTAAGGGTATCAGGCAGTGTGGAGGGGTTATAATATAGATTAGGATTAGAGGTAAGGACCCAGTCTAGAATGGAGCCAGACTTGGTGCATTTATTTAGGTGAGTTGGAATGGAGATTAAATGGGAGAAACCAAAAAGGTTAATAGAGATAGTAGGAGAATCAGTGTCAAGGGCATTCCAGTCATTGTTACCATTGCCTAAGATAATGGTTTTGTAAGAGATGGTTTGTGAGATCAAAGAAAGAAAGAGCTCAAGGGTAGGGATATTGTTACCTGGAGGAATGTAAATGGAGGCAACAGCTAATTTTTTGTGAATGTTTAATTGGCAATTGGCAATGAGAATTTCAGCTGGATAAAAGTCAGAGGTAGTGATTGAAAGAGGTTGAAGAGTGAGCTGGTTAGAGTAGAGAACAGCAACATCTCCATATTGTAAGGATGTGTGTGCGCTGGCATTGAGAAGACACATGATTAAGAGATCTGTGTGTGCTAGTGTTGGTAAAGTACATATCCTGTGGAGCATGCGTATGCTGGTATGCTGAATGTTAGTCAGAGGCATCTGTGTGCACTGATAGTAGTACAGTGTATAGGTTCATAGGTTCATACAAGGCTATCTGCCCTAGGGCATTTATAAGCCTAGCCAGAATGTGTTTGGCTTTCGCCACCCATTTTAAATTTATTTTGCTATGCCCTTTTTCGAGGTTAGTATACTGTGCCTGTGTCTAACAGTGACACAGAAGTGATACCCAGGGTAAACCTATGATCTCCCATCCACTCATCAAGATTCCTCTTGAAGAGAGTCAATGAGGGACTCTGCCTAACCTGGACTGGGATTTTATTCTAGAGTGAAGGGAGCCTCTGGGTTATGAATCTGTCCCTCCAGCATGTCCTATTTATTTCAGTGCTGAGGTTCAAGTCTCTTGAGTGCGTAGCTCGATGGGATTTGGATTTTCTGAGGTGCAGCATGTCCATTAATTCCAGGTTGGACATGGCTTTATACGTTAGGCACAGATCGCCTCTGAACAGGCGGTATGCCACTGAGTAGAGCTGGAGTTTCTTTAACCGGGCAGCATATGGCATCTGTTTGAGCCCTTTGATCCTCTTGGTGAGGTACTTTTGGGGTCTTTCCAGTTGCTGTAGGTGTCTGGTAAGGTACATCCCAAAAGGGGCATTGTGCTCAATTATGGGCCTGATGAGGGATGAGTAAAGAGGCACGATGACCTCCTCTGATCAAGATGTGAATCCCTTCATGATTAGGTGGGCTATATAAAATGTTTTTCTAACCACTTTGGCCACGTGGTTGTCATATGAGAGATTGCTATCAACTTGGGTCCCCAGGTCCCTAATTACTTCTTCTGTACTTAATGGATTACCACCTATGTGGTAATTTGTGGGCACTTTGTTTTTGCCAAAGGGGATGACTATACACTTTTGGCATTTAGCTTGAGGCCATGGCTCTGGCACCAGTTGTCTGTTTCTATGAGGCCCTTTTGGAGGATGCTTGTGTCGGCTGGAGAGTCGATTATGGCACCCAGTTTGCAGTCATCTGTGAACTTGGTCAGCCACAGTCCTTCCATGTTAGCCTGTACCTCCGAGAAATATATACCGAACAAGAGAGGTCCCAGGACTGAGCCTTGTGGGACACCACTTGTAACGGTTTGGAGTCTGGCATGGCTCCAGCAATTCTAACCATGTGGGTTCTGTCCTTGAGCCAGTTTGCAATCCATCTAGTGACATAGGGGTTTATATTTAAGCTGGTGAGCTTATCTATAATGCCCGAGTGGGGTATTGTATCGAAGGCTTTTGCGAGGTCCAGGTAGGCTGTGTGGACCACCTTCCCCTCGTCAATGGCCTTGGTGACTGTTTCAAAGAAATCAACCAGGTTTAAGAGGCAGGATCTGCCCTTAACAAAGCCGAACTGGGTAGGAACCAGTGTCTGTAGGTCCCCAATATCTTTATTTATGAGGTCCATGATGATCCTTTCCATAGCTTTGCAGACCAAGCTAGTCAGGCTTATGGGGCGATAGTTTCCAGGATCCGTTGAGGCACCACCTTTATGGAGAGGGACCACTGTTGCTGTACGCCACTCTTTGGGCACATATCCTGTAGTAAGGCTGAGATTGAACAGTAGTTTTATATTTGGGTTTAGCTCTTCTTGGAGTTCATGTAGGATGCAGCCGGGGCACCGTCTGGTCCCATTGATGCTGTGTTTTTGCTTTGGAGAGGGCGGCTCTTACCTGAGCATCTGAGATGTCAGGGGGGCAGCACTCTGCTGGGATAGATATTTGCCCTGTTGGTGGGGGGGGGGGGAGAAGTTTGCGCTGAACCTGTCAGCTAGGATGTTGGCAATGTCTGTGGGTTCAGAGTATTTTTTGTCATTTTGGACTAATTCTGAGCATATCTGGGAATTACCACCCAGGTTCCTAACATAACTAAAGAAAGTCTTGTGATTATCCTTAGTGTCCTGTGCAATTTTTCTCACGAAGCTGGCCTTAGACAATTTTATGAGTGCCCGTAGTTTTTTGCTAATACTGATCAGTGATGCCTTCCCTTTTTGGGATTTTGCTCTATCATTTAGTAGCTTCCTCCTTCTATTGTATAGTTTGTTTATGGCTGGGGTCCACCAGACAGGATGTCTGCCTTTGGAGGACTGGGTCTTGGTTTTATTTGGGATCGCATGATCCATGCATTCCTGAAGGTGTTCATAGAATGCGTTTATAAAGGATTCTGCGGTCTGGGCCATATTTTCCACAGGCCCGGGGGCTTTGGAGGATTCCACCTCGGTTTTGAGGAGTGTGAAATTTGCTTTAGAGAAGTTTTTCACTGTGGTTTTCTGGGCAGGGGGTGGGGTCGGGATGTGAATATCCAGTGAGATTAGTTTATGGTCTGATCTTACCAGTGAGGGATACACTTCTGGTCTGGAGCATAGAGTCCCCATGTTGGTGATGATCAGGTCCAGTATGTTTTGCCCTCTTGTGGGAGTGGTAACAAGTTGTTCCATAGCATTTGAGTTTATAAATTCTAGGAACCTTTGGGCTAGGGTGTTGGAGCTAGAGTAATGCTCCCAGTCTATGTTTGGGTAGTTGAAGTCGCCCACTATAATGGTGTTTGGAGAGACCTTCATATTTTCCAGTGTTCTCAGGAAGGCCGAGTGGGGTTCCTGGGTTTGGGAGGGTGGTCTGTAGCAGGCTATAACCTGGAAGGCAGTTTTACCCACTGTTAATTGCACATGGATAGACTCTGATGCTTCGTGCTTTGCCACCAACCTGGAGGTGTGGGTATCTTTGATGAATATCGATACTCCCCCTCCTTTTGGGGTTCGGTCCAAGTTTTGGGGCCGAAAAGCATGGTATGAGGTATAACCTGGTAGTGCTGGGGTGCTTTCGGGAGCCCTGAACCAGGTTTCTGTTACTGCATAGATATCGATGTTCTCCATGCTAAGGAGAGTTTCGAGTGCGTGCATCTTGAGGTTTAGACTTCTGACGTTGAGTAGCATTACTCTTAGTTTCTTATCCCTTGTGATACCTATGGAGGTGGGTTTGTCTTTTGAGCCTTGCCTAAAAAAGGCACTATGGGGGTAGCAAGAGCTTTTGCCAATATCTGAAAGCCCAGGGGTGACAGGTGCAAGCCATCCCTAGCGAAGCAACGTGGCTTGTCGAGCATATCATCCCAAGCTGACAGGCATTGGATCCCCTTTGAATGACACCAGTACTTAAGCCAATTGTTGAAATTGATCATCTTGTCTTCATATTGTGGCATCATTCTTGGTGAGCGTAAGATGCTACTCAAGGTCAGGGTCATACCGGCCTGAGCTACTTGCTCAGAGAGCTCCTTTATGTCTCTTTTCATGTAGTCCAGGGAGGTACGTCTCAGGTCATTCACACCAGCATGGACAATGACTGAGTCATATTTGTACTTGCCTTGGAGTGACCTGAGTGCTTGTGTTATGTGGTGGATCCTAGCACCCGACAGGCTGCTCACCGTGGCCCTCTCCTTGTTCAGCCTGGTGAGCGGGACGTCAGTGTGCCTGACAATAGAGTCACCCATTACAAGTGTATCAGGTGTGTTGTTTAGTCTTAAGGGCTGTGACTGTCCGGCACACTGGCTTTGTGAGATATGTGTTGCACGTGTTTTGTTTTGGGGTAGCGGTTGCTTGGGTGTCTGCTTTGAAGGTCTCTGCTGCTTAGGCAGATCTTTATTTAGAGCCTGTGAGTATGTTTTTGTGTGATTATGTGTTTGGTTTGCTGTCGTGGTAGGTCTATGTGAGACTGGAATTGTAGTGAGTGTGGTTTCCTTCTCCTCCTGACTATTTATGCCAGTACTGAGTTGAGAGAGCTTAGCCTCCAGTTTGGCTATATGGGTGCATCTCTCACATGTGTTGGAATTTGTTGGGAGTAGGAGAGGGTTGTCTGTGTACATGAGGCAGTTGTAACATTGCCTCAAGATTCCCAGATTCATCAGCTGGACCGGAGAGGAGATTGACAACTGACCTTTGGACATGCTAGAATAATATTGGGAATTCCTTAATAATTGAAAACAAGGGCCAGTGGGGAGTGAGGGTGTAGTGCTTTTAATTTTTAGTGCTGACTTATATAATTGCTTTAGTGAGCAAGTGCCAGGTAACTTAAGTGCAATGTGTTACAAGTAACTAAATGCAAAAATGACAAACAGTAACTTTCTTTCAAGTGAAACAAGGAAATAAGTACAGTAATCAATGCAGATATCACTAGTGATCCACAGAAGAGCTGAGAAGCCGCGTATTAGGTGGAATTAGTGTTGCAGGGAAATAACAAGCAAACAAACAACAAGCATATAAACAAAGCTAGATTCAGCAGGCCTGGATCTAGTCTATGCTACAGCAAACAAGGTGTACCAATTTCAGTAAGATACAGTTCAAATATTCAGGCACTATAAACCTTTAACCAGAAATTCCCATCTCAGAAGGGCAGAGTCCAGCCTCTTCTCCCACAAGAGTGCAGACCACTAACCTTCTTAATGTAAAATAACTGGCCTGAAGCCCAAGTGCTTAAACCAGAACTAATACACTTTAAGAATAGCAGACACTGGGCTCTCAATCAGCAGTTCCCAACTTAGAAGGATGAAAGCTACCTGTCTTGCCACCACAGTGCATGCCACAAACCTTCCTAATGTAAAACAACTGGTCTGAGGCCCAAGTGCTTAATCCAAAAGACTTAGAATGATAGCTACACTTTAATCAAGTTACTACCAAGCAGTAATAAATACAATTGAATACTTTAGAGAATGCCTGGATTAGTGCTCAAGTTACGCAAACAAAGCTAGATCCAGCAGGTCCGAATCCAGTCTATGCCACAGCAAACAAGGCACACCAACCTCAGTAAGAAACAGTTCAGATATGCATGCACTATAAGCCTTTAACCAGAAATTCCCAGCTCAGAAGGGCAGAGTCCAGCCTCTCCTCCCACAAGAGTGCAGACCACGAACCCTCTTAATGTAAAATAACTGGCCTGAAAGCCCAAGTGCTTAAACCAGAATTAATACACTTTTAGAATAACAGACATTGAGCCCTCAATCAGCATTTCCCAACCTAGAAGGATGTAAGTTACCTGTTCTGCCACTACAGTGCAGACCACAAACCCTCTCAGTGCAAAACAACTGGTCCGAAGCCCAAGTGTTTAAACCAAAAGGCTTAGAATGAGTTACACCAAGCAGTAATAAATACAATTGAGTACTTTTAAGATGAAGTAAAAGTAAAATTACGGAAATCCAAGAGTGCTGGAGGAGGTTATGTGTACATCTGAGGGAATTTATGGATACTAATCCTTGTAATGGTCATGTTTGATGGATCTGTATAGTAAGGTGCATATCTGTGGGATTTGTGTGCATTGGTATTGGACTGCATATCATGGCTATCTAAAGGTACTAAGGAGAAAATCAGGATCTGAATATTTTCATAGTGGCTGGGGTACATGCCCTAGTGTCTGTACATACTAACAGTGGTAAGGATGCATGACACTGGGACTAAGTGAGTTGCCTCTAATAAAGTACATGTCATGGAACTAAATCAGTGTGATTAGGCTTAGTGCATACCAAGAGTATGAGTGTGCATGTAGATATAAATCTCACTTTGAGTTGTCTGAGCACTGTGACAGTGGTAATGTGTATGTTAATGGGGTTAATGAATATATGAATGAATGTCACACAAAATGTTATTTATCAAGGTCTCTCTATCCAGATCTTGTTACATTTGAAGTTCAGTTTTGTTCTTAATTCAGGATGCAGGGTTTGTCACCTAGTATAAGGAAATTGTTAAATTTCAGTGCTGCAGCATTTTTAAGTTCATTAACTTGGCATGCTACCTAGGCATAAAAGATTCTCTTAAGTGACAATCCAAATGAGGTACCCGATTATACTCAGAGTAGTAAGGTACATTTAGTGACTTCAGAGTGTCTTGGTAGTGGTGAGGAACAGATGAGGGACTTTAAGTGGGTTGATAGTGGGAAACTACATGTCAAGGTGTCTGATTTTCCTAGCAGCAATAATGTGCATGTCAAGGGGGACTGAGTTTACTAGTAAAGTGCATTTTAAGGTATATGAACATGCTGTCAGTGGTAAGGCATATAACAGAGGTCTGGCCATTATGCCAACCATAGGGTGTGCATCCATCTATTTTAATGTGCTAGCATTTGTAAGGGTACACATTGGGAAGTCTGATTTTTCTAGTAATGATTACAGAAAACATTGGTAAGAAGCAGACGGAACATCTGAGTGTTCTTGTGGTGACAGTAGTTAAGCAGTCTGAATGCACTTGTGCTGATTGTGTTGCATTTAAGGATGTTCATAGGAAAGTACTGGGCAACTCGTCTGCAGACCAGTACAAGCCTAGTCAATAAACTATATTCAGATGTCCCACCCCCAGCCTCAAAGAAGGCGACACAAGACAGACGAAAGGAGAATTTGAAGCTACCCATTCAACTCTCCAGGTTTACTTTTTCTGATTGAAATGTAGCAGGAGTTTGTGCCAGGGGTAGGAGATACGTTGGGATATGAATCTATCACACCAATATGGTTTATTTATCTGTTGATGAAGGTTGCTGTCCTTTAACTGGGTATTTCAAGAACCCTTTCCTTTCTGAAGAAATAGGTCAAGAAAGGAAAGATCTTTTATGGCTTGAAAGATCAGACTCAAACGTTTACATATGAGTCAGTAAAAGGCTTAGTACACAGACAGGACTGCCAGCCTGTTTAGATAACTGAGGTCATTGAAGTGCTGAGCTTTTCAGTTAGGAATCCCTGTGGTATCTCATGCTGAAAGTCTGATGAGATGTGAGTAAAGGGGAAGAAGTGATGAGTAAAGGAAGTCACAGGATGGAAGCTCATAGTTGTGAGTTACATGCAAGGGGAGGTGTTCTATACTGGGGGAGTAACAGTTTTGAAGCAGTGCTTCAGGCAGTGAGGTGTATATTGTTCGGGGAGTTATGAGTTCTATGACAGTGCTTCAGGTGGTGAGCTGTACATTGTAGGAGGGGATTGCGAGTTCTATAACAGTGCTTCAGGTGGTGAGCTGTACATTGTAGGAGGGGATTGCGAGTTCTATAACAGTGCTTCAGGTGGAGACGT
This sequence comes from Protopterus annectens, assembly GCF_019279795.1. Taxonomy (NCBI): domain Eukaryota; kingdom Metazoa; phylum Chordata; order Ceratodontiformes; family Protopteridae; genus Protopterus; species Protopterus annectens. Next base: position 833,924,541 of record NC_056746.1, read on the forward strand.
ACATTATGGGAGGGGGTTATGAGTTCTATAACAGTGCTTCAGGTGGTGAGCTGTACATTGTGGGATGGGATTACGAGTTCTATAACAGTGCTTCAGGTGGTGAGCTGTACATTGTAGGAGGGGATTGCGAGTTCTATAACAGTGCTTCAGGTGGTGAGCTGTACATTGTGGGAGGGGATTGCGAGTTCTATAACAGTGCTTCAGGTGGAGACGTACATTATGGGAGGGGGTTATGAGTTCTATAACAGTGCTTCAGGTGGTAGAGCTGTACATTGTGAGAGGGGGTTACGAGTTCTATAACAGTGCTTCAGGTGGAAAGATGCACGAGGTAGGTCGAATATTCATGTTCTAGCACTGTTAACTCAGAGAGCAACTGTCAGTGCTGAAATGGAAATCTTTTATGTAAACACACCTGTCAATATTTTTGTGGGGCCAACTCTTTCTTTACAGAAATAGCAAGCATCTTCAGGTGGAGACGCTGTATGGGAGGGAGGGAGTTCAAATGGAAATCTTTTATGTAAACACACCTGTCAATATTTTTGTGGGGCCAACTCTTTCTTTACAGAAATAGCAAGCATCCTGGCACACCTAGGGACCACTGTGTTGTTGTATCCCATTCTGAGACAGATGCTCAGTTGTGTATCTCTAGAAAGTAGAACTAGAAGCCCTACATTTGCAGGGGGTGTGGAAGTGGAACTGTCAGCAGTAGGAATTGAAACTCTCCATGTGTTCTTGGTAGAGAAAGAAGAAAAATGTAGCAGATATGTGCCAAGCAAACCATGCCAAGGTGAGCTGTTGTAAATCACATTTCTCTGTAGGTGGCCCTCAGTGATGTACGCATATTACCTCTGGTCAGTAGTGTTTTGCACATGTTATCACTAACTCCTGACAAATGAGCACAACTGAGGCAATCTATGATTGAAGCACAGTGGTGCTTTCCAAATAGTTCACTTTATTTTTATATGTTGTCAAACTGTCATTTATGCTGCACGTCCAAGCTGCATGCCTCACTACACAAAGTTAGCAGTTAACATGGATATTTTCAATGGTTTGGCTATGCTTTTAATTTCATAAATTAACTATAATTTATATTATCAGCTAATCTGTTATCTTAGGTACCCCTGAACGGAAGATCTTGACAGTCCCAAAGACGTATGCATTGTAATAAATTAAGCTATGTAATACCAGGTCAGAAATTCTTACAAGACCAGAACAATGCATTCATGCATGCGCACACATATACAGACACACACACACACACACACACACACACACACACACACACACACACACACACACACACACACACACACACACTACTGTAAAGACTTGAATTCATGCATAAGAGAAACTTAAGAGTTGTAGAGCAAGATACAAGTGTTGATTTCCTCAGTTTATTGTGAACTTCCCATGATACCAGTAACTTACACTTGGAAAACTGCCAAGAACAAACAACAGGGACTTTGGTTTAAATTAGTATCTTACATCCAAAGACTCACCATCTCCACCACGGGACATTACCTCCCTCCCTCCCTCCCTTCAGTGCATTGACAGTTGGGTAACAGCCTAAATCCCTAGTGTGGTGAAGAACTGAAAATATCCTTGATTTGTCCTCCTTTGCAGTAGTCTCATTTTCTTGTGCACAGAAAAGAAAAGGGGGAAAGAAAAGCTCAGTCATGCTGTGATACTTTTGCCTGTCTTTTCAACAGTTTCTACTGTGAAATGACTTCACTTTAGCTACAGTGTACTTATAAATGATTGCTATAATTATTCCTTAACTACAGATTCGAATCAGACACGTACCCTTACCATAATGTTTTGTGTACTGTATTAACAAAAACAGTGCAGTCCAGATCACAATAATATGCTGCATTTAAATCAAAATTTATAAAATGATCCAGTGTATGGGAAAATATTGTGGCTTAATATGACTCATGAAGTAAGACAGCACTTGACTAAAGCTTAAATGCTAGAACACTGAAAAGGGGAATTCCTCAGGAAAATCTTGAGAGGAACAGTAGCTCTAAAATCAAAATACACAAAGGAATGTTTTAACTCACTGTAATTTTAAAAATGTGTTACCAAAAATAAAACCGAAGCACAGTCCACTTGCTACTTATTGTACAGAAAGCAAAGAAATAAATCTCTGTTTGTGTTACTTGCCAAGCGGATAGCAAGACATGTAGGCAGAGTTACAGGTCATTAGTTCCTCTCTAAGCAGTGGATCCCAGGTGAGAATTCTGTTCTTTTGTGGAAACACATTCTCTAAAGAGGCACATGTAACATGGAAAGGGTACAAAGGCTGTGGTACACAGTCTGCCCCAAAGGCCTGTGAGAAGATATAATTTGAGACCAGGAAGAGCCCATGAAATCTAAATCACATATTCAAATACTTCACAAAGACAAGCAAAGACTATAAGGCAAAGCAATTGGGGAAAAATGTCTTAAAGAATTCTTAGAACTAGAGAACATGGTAGTAAGTAGATGGGACCTGGTTAAAAATCAGCAACAGGAAGTACACCTGTATGGACAGTGAATCAAAAGAAGTGGGACATTCTTAGAGCAGAAAGTAGTGAATGTTGAAGGTACACAATGCAGACAGAGGTTAGTAATAAATCTAAAAAAGAAGAAAATTCAAACAGAACAATAATGCAGGGCACCCCTTTGTGATGAAGAAGTTTTTGTTAAACTTTCGAGATTATATATGATCTTTCATTTTGCTCCAAAACAAATGTCAGAACATAACACCCCCACTATCTTCAGCCCTGGGCAAATCAACAACAGCAGCAAAACCAACCATCTTTTAATGCTAAATATTAATATTAGAAGTATCAAAAATAAAATACCAGAACTCCAGGCCACAATAGCACACTACTCCCCAGACATAGTTGCTTTAACAGAAACCTGGCTAAATAAAAACATAGCTAACTCAGAAGTTCTCCCTACAGGCTACAATGTCATTAGACAAGACAGACCACTTTGTAAAAGGGGTGGAATGGGTCTATATTAGAATATTGAAGTTTCAGAACTTCGAAAGTTCTAATATCGACACCTAATAAGCGAAAGCTGAAAATAGCGAAGTTTGAGATAACCGAATTCTTTCCTAGGGAAAGAATTTGGTTGTCTGCTCCTGTCCTCTGCTGTGGAAAGTTACGGGTCGGGTTCAGGTAAGTGTGCGATTGTGTGGACGTGAGGGTTAGGGTGGGATAGGTGAGTTAGGGTTAGGGCGCGGGTCAGGTAAGTGTGCGATAGTGATGGACCTTAGGGTTAGGGTTTGGGTTAAGGTAAGTGGGTAGATAGTGGTGTATGTGCAGTTTAGTGTAGGTTTAGATGTAAGATGTTAGGTGTATGTGTGTAGATTGCTGTTTGTTTGGTGTGTTTGTGTTGTGTGTATGTGTTTTGGAACAGCTAATTTTTTCCCTAGGAAAAAATTTGGTGTTCTAAATTTTCGGTTACTAGGTGTCGATATTAGAACATTCGAAGTTCTGAAACTTCGATGTTCTAATATAGACCCAGGTGGAACTGCCTTACTGTATAAGTCCAACTTAACTGTACGTCAATTACCAAACTCCTACCCCTTCCCCAATAATTGGGACATACTTATCTCACAACTTCAACATCACCACAATTGTGATCTATATTCCACCTGGTAATATACCTACTAGCCTTGTGGACTTCTTATCCTGGTGTTCTTCCACATACTCACAAGAAACCCTTATTCTGGGGGATTTCAACCTAGATTGGGTCACCTGCATATCAGAACCACCAAGTAATTTAATAAATCTCCATGGCTACCAGCAGCTAGTCCAAATTCCAACTAGATGTGATAAAAAATCTAGAAGGGAATCCATCCTTGACTGGGTCCTAACTAACAACTCCACATTGTACCCCCACAAAGGCAGTCTCCCAGACACCTTAAGTGACCACAACATAATATACCTTATACGTAGTAGAACAAGCATATGCAAAAACACTAACTGTATATCCACTAGAAACACAAAAAAAATTATCTCCTGAGGTCCTCAATACTTTCTTCTGTAACTGTGACTGGACCCCCCTAAAACCCCTCCAACTTGACCAGGCTGTTGCATATTTCAACAAAACATTTCTACAACACCTATACACTGTCACTCCATTGCGCTAAATCATGGTTAGAACCTCTATAAACCCCTGGCTCAGTAAAGAAACTAAACAAATCCTCAAACCCAGAGACACTGTCTGGCTTTACTATAAAAAAAAACAAAGAAACACAAAGTCTAACTAAGTACCAAGAACTGCGCAACCATGCAAAAAAATGCATTAGGCTGGACAAAAAGTCCTACTACATGACATTACAAACTAAATACCAACATAACCCCCAACACTTTTGGAAAAATGTAAACCAGCTACTAAAACCCACCCAAAAGGCTACCCCCAAACCAACCACCCCTGACACTAAAGTTCCCATCGAAACACAATTCAACTCCCACTTTGTGAACTCAATTTTATCCTTAGTATCAAAGGACAGTTCCTTCCTCACTATCACCCAACACAAATAACACTAATACAAGCTTTACCCTAAAAACAGTTTCTACCACTTCAATCAAAAGCATGCTCTCCAAACTAAAAACCTCATCAACAGCAGCCGACCTACTCCCCAGCTATTTCTTGAAACTCACAGCAGATGCTATTGCAATCCCAATCTCCACTCTCATAGACAGATCAGTTGTTGAAAACTATGTGCCCAAACTCTGGAAAATATCCTATGTTACACCCATACATAAAGGCGGGACCTCCACTGAACTTAATAACTACAAACCTATTGCTTTACTCTCCCCCTGGCCAAAATCCTAGAAAAATGCATCCATACCCAGGTGCTAAAATATTTCCTAGACAGTAACATCCTGTCACCTACTCAGCATGGTTTCAGACCTGCCCATAGTACCACTACAGCCCTCCTCTGCTTCACAGACACAGTAAAACGTCTCAAAAATGAAGGCCTGCAGGTGTCAACTCTTTTTTTGGATATGTCCAAAGCATCTGACACAGTCTCACACCAAACAAACTAAATCAATATCACCTATCAAAGTCCACTCTTACCTGGTTCCAAAGCTACTTAACTGACAGGTACCAAGCTGTGAAATGGGAAATTCTCTCTCTCCTCAGCTGCCCATAACTATAGGAGTCCCACAGGGTTCTATCTTAGGACCACTGCTATTCACAATCTTCACAAATGACCTCCATACCTCCACACAGCATGCATCTATCATTCAGTATGCAAATGACACTACCTTAATCTGTGCTGCACAAAACATTCCCACCCTCCTCCAAACAACTCAACTAGCATTCTCTGACATTGAAAACTACCTTACCAAAGCCCAACTTATCCTCAGTCCAAAGAAAACTCAGCTTATGATTATAACCAGTTCTAACAAAAATACTGATAACAGTCAATTCACTATCTACTCCACAAATGCTACTCCAATCGCTCCAGTGGCACAGGCTAAGCTATTGGGAATAACCATAGACCCCCACCTAAAATTTGATAGTCATCTCAACTTAACTATTAAGAAAGTACATGCCAAACTGGGATCACTCTACTGTATCAAACCATTTCTTACCAACAACACAAGATCAGCCATTGCTCGCTCCCATCTTCTATCCACCCTACTCAATGCATCTCCCATTCTGACTAATCTCAACAAAACTGAACTAAACAAAATGGCTATAACAGAATTGCCCGCTTTGCTGCAAATTGCTCATATAGAGCTCATCTCTAACCTTAAAACAACTAATGCAACCTTCAACAGACTCTGTGAAAAGAACAGTCAGAGGAAGAAATATGCCCAGAAATAGTGCTGTAGCAGTGGGGAGTTTGCAGGGGCCATTCATCATGACTAGAGCCCCAGCTTTTTTTCTTTCAGACACTGAGCAGACCCAACAGCACCAGGAACATTTGATCCCAGCATCATAGAAACATCTGGTACCTACTTCACTAAGAACATCTGGTACCAGCAGTAAAAATGTGTGTGTTAAGTGGTAAGTGTTGCTGCAGAAACATCTGGCATGACAGTGACGATTAGAAAAAAGGCTGTGTTTATGCTCTTATTTCTAAGCTGTGCAATGTAGAATGATTTGCTCATCACAGTAGACACATAGTGGTCAAATATACTGTCAATATGCATACCCAGATCCCTGATTACTGGGTCTACTTTTAGGGGGTGTATTATCAATCTGGTAATTTCCAGGGATGCCTGTCTTTCCAAAAGATATTATTAAATGCATTTTTTACATTGTGTTTTAGTCCAGGGCTCTGGCACCAGTTGCTTGGCTGCATCAGGTCCTCTTAAAGGGTATCTGTGCATTTAGGGGATTGAGTGACCACTCCTAGTTTGCAGTTGTCTGCAAATTTCGTCAGCCAGACACCTTTGATGTTAGATTAACTTCAGAGAAGTAGATGTCAAAAAGGAGAGGCTCCAGCACTGATCCCTGTGGGACTCTGCTAGTGACTGGCCTCTTTGTGAAGGTGGAGTCCCTTATACAAACCTCTTGCATCCTATCAGTGAGCCGGCTGACTATCCATCAATTGACATATGGGTTTTTACCTAATTTTGTAAGTTTACCTACAATGCCTAAGTGAGATATTGTTCAACGAAAAAGTTGAGGTAAAAAACACACACCTTTATCAAACACAAAGCTTTCAGGTACAAGACCCTTTCTCAATGATAGACCTGCACCCCCCCCACACCCCCTGCAACTTAAATATACTAACTCCGAGATTGCACTACAGTGAAAGAGAACGGTAATGGAGATTGCTCTACAGTGCGGAATGGGAACGTTACTGTTCTCTTCACTGTAGCACTATCTCGGAATTACTATATTAAAGTTGCAGGGGATGTGGTGGGTGCTGTCTTGTATAGTGGTAGTATTACCAAAAGTGCTTTTCTGACATAAGGTGTAGGGTTATTGTTAGGGCCAGGGTTAGCGGGCATTAGTAAGTTATTGCAGGGAGAATATAGAATAAACTTTAAATCAAAACCTTTTTTTGACTGGCAAATCATGGAAAGCACAGTTGTGTAAGATGAACTTACCATAACAGTAGATGTTCAAAACATCACTGCTGCAGTAGTCTTAGGTATATGTGTTATATTCTGCCAAGGATATAACACCCGTCCAGTTTCCAAAGCTTCAGGGCACCTTCCACGTGCCCAAACTGTCAAGCAGCTCGAGCTGAGATGACTAAAAGACAAGCCTGGGTACAAAGTCCTTCAGAGCTTTCCTGCCAGCAGAGAGAAGGAGGCTGAGCCCAGAAAGGACAAGGCCAGGAACAACAAAAAAATAAACGTACACACCCTGGCATAAAAAAACAAGGGAGGTTGAGAGAGGGGGCAGCTAATGCAGCAGTGATCAATCAAACATCCTATTCTTATGGTAAGCTCATCTTACACAATTGTACTATGTTCATCACAGAGAACACTGCTGCAGTAGTCTTAGCTATATGGGTAGATTACCTCAACTTACCACATTTCGGAGATGGAAGGGCAGGAGTCCAGGATCCCTGGAAGATGGTCATAGTCAAGCTTAATCTGGACCTAGAGAAGGACTCAAGCTTATAGTGTTTTGTAAAAGTATGTACATAGGGCCAAGTAGCAGCTTCGAAAATACTAGAATGCAACCCTTTCTAAAAAGCCATAGATGAAGCCAAGACCCTGGTAGAGTGGGCCTTGACCCTACCTGGAATAGTTTTGTTAAGGTGACCATAACAAAAGGTAATAGCCTTAGACAACCATTTGGAAACAGTCTGTTTTGAAAAGGTTGTCCCTTCTTATTATCTTTACAAGAAATGAACATCTGATCCGAAGGTCTGAATGATTCAGTTCTGTCAAGATAGTATGAGTTGTCTGTGGACATCCAAAGTATGGAATATACTTTCTCCCTCACTTTTAGGTTCAGGAACAAAAACAGAGAGATGGATAGTTTGATCCAACAAAAGGCATGCATCAAAAGTGCTAAAAACAAAGAAAATGTCCACGGGGCAAATAGCAATGTCTAAAAACTAATTTATTGAAGCAGTACCTCAGAGCTTTCATTCCGACAGTTGCAGAACTTCATCAGAGTAAACAGATTACCTGATGCACCACAAAAATGTATGACCCAATCACAGCAGAACAAGTAAACTAATTCAATTAAATCAATTATCTCTTAAAGGTAAAAAACAGCAATGTTAAAATGCACAGTTCTGGAATGAATCATAGAGAAGCATGTAAATAGTAATTGCAAAGGTAAAAAAGTAAAAATAAAGGGAGATCACAAGGATGTAATAAAATAAATAAATCTTCACACATCCAATCACAGGTTCATAGCCCTAAATTTAAGCACACTACTGATGGAAATAATGTCATTTAAACCAGGAGAAATACTGGAATTAAGTTTAAGCTGCCAACATATTTCACAAAACTCAAGCATGTTGTTGGCGTCCCGCACTCTGGGGTTGTGTTGTAGGAAATCCACTCTAAAATCACAAACTTCATACAATTATTACCAACTAAACTGTGTTTGTATAAAGCATTAGTAGTTTTTTTTCTTTCTTACTGTCATAATAATGTTCTCGGATTTGGTCCTTTAATTTCCGAGTCATTTTGCCTATGTAATAAGCAGGGCAGGAAACCCATTGTGCAAGGTAATCAGTTATAAAGGATTCACAGTTCCCTCTGCAAGGACAAGGCAGAATCCTGTTGAATCCTTCAAAATTAATGTATGGTGTTTTTTGAATGTAAAGACATTGCTTGGGCAGTTTGGCTTAAAGTAAACCCGGATACCACATTAGGCATAAAAGAAGGATTAGTTGTCAAAGAAACCCTGTCCCCATGGAAAATGAGATAAGGTTAATGTACCATAAGAGCTTGCAACATAGATATCCTTCTTGCAGAGGTCACAGCAATCAGTAAAACTGTTTTGCATGTTAAGAACCTCAAGTCAGCCAGACTAGCTGTTTCAGCTGGAGCAAGTGTTAGCTTCTCTGACAAAATTAAGATCCCAAGGAAGGGCCACCGGTTTTCTTGGAGACCTCTTATGCAAAACCCCTTTCAAGAACATTTTGACATGAGACTGCATTCAAAGAGGAGGATTCACAGGCAGGCATGCTGAAATGGCCAATAAATGAACCTTAACAGAGGAATAAGAAAGGCCATAGGATAGCAACTCACACAAATATTGTAAAACCAGAGAACAACTAACCCTGAACAGGTGCTGGTTATGTTGTTGTCACCAGCTAGAAAACTTTTTCCATTTGTTGATATATGATTTTCTAGTAGCAGGATTTCATGTCTCCAATAGAATCCCCTGCACATCCAAAGGTAAACAGATGTTTAAGAGGAATTAAGCCCTATTATCCTGGCAGTCAATTGAAGATGATTGATGTTGGGGTGTATTAAACACCCCTGTTCTTATGTGAGTAGATCCAGTTTGAGAGGAACCCTGTGGCAACTGCCCCTGGCCATTTCCAAAATAAGGGAGAACCATGGTTGCCTGATCCAGAAAGAAGTCACCATAATGACCTTGGGGGATTCCTGCTGAATCTTCCGAACTACCCTGGATATTAGTGAAAAGGGTGGAAAAGCATATATGAACATTCATGTCCAAGGAAAACAAAAGGCAGCTGTCTTCCAGGCCTTTTTGCATGGAGTCCTGGAACAGAATCTTGTTAGTTCATTATTCAAAGAGGAGGCAAAGAGGTCTCCTTGAGGAACTCCTCCCAGATGGATCAAATCTTGGAAGACCGCTGATCTAGTTTCCATTTATGAGGCCCTGCTCTGGTCCTGCTCAGCTCGTCTGCCACCCAGTTCTGCTCTGATGGAATGCAGGGCGCCTGTAGATTGAGACTGTGCTGTGTAGCTACATCCCAAGCCAACATGGCTAGTCTGCAAAGAGGGTATGACCAGGTTCTTCCTTGCTTGTTGGTGTACCACATGACTGTGGTAGTGTCTGTAATCACATGAAGAGGTGTCAGGCAAGCATTTCCTTAATATTTATGTGCTTGCATCTGTCCTTTATGTCCCATACCCCCTGCATTTTTATCCCTCTTCAAACTGCTCCTCAAGCAAAGTCAGAAGTGTGTGTGGTGACTGTCTGCTTTGTAGCAGTGAGGCAGAAGGGAAACCTAGATTTAAGAATATCTGTTGCATGCACCAAGACCTTCTCTTCTGACAAACCCCAGCAATGGAGTTTGAAAAGATAAAGGGTATTAATGTTGTGACCAAAGCCATTTCAGATACCACTGTATCTTTTTCATGTGGAGTCTTGCCAGGGGTATCATGAGAATCATAGAGGCCATGAGATGCAAATTCCTGAAGTATCCCCTCACAGTGACCAAAGTCTGAGTGGAAAACCTTACAAAAAGATTTAAATAAAAATCTGTTTTTGTTTTTTTTCATGTGGAATAAAAGCTCTTTGGACTTTGGTACCAAGATGACATCCCAGAAACACAATCCTGTGTGAAATAGTCAAGAAAGGATTTTGAATGTTCTCTTGGAATCCCAGCTTGTGTTAGAGATCTCTCAACCAAAAGAGAGATTCCTGATACTTTGAAAAAGATTCTGCAAAGATAAGCAAGTTGTCTAAATATGGATAACTGTAGATGCCGTGTAGCCTGCATTGAGCTATAACTAGAGCTAGATACTTTGTGAACAATCTTGGTGCAGTGGATAGTCTAAAGAGTAAGAAAGAGAACTCATAATGTGATCCAGACACACAAAACCTTAGGAAACATCTGAAGTCTGGATGAATATGGATAAAATGATAAGCATCTTTTAAGTCTAATGTTACCAGGAAACATGAAAACGAAAGAAAGGGTAACAGGTTGTGAAGTGACATCATATTGAATTTGGGCACTATCACAAACAGGTTTAGGAAAGAAAGATCCAGAACTGGTCTCCAAGCATTTTCTTTCATTGGCACTAAGAACATCTTTGAATAAGAACACTTCCATCTGAGAAGAAGGAACTGGTTCTATCACTCCTTTAGACAGCATGCGATAAACAACTGTTGGAAACAAAAGAGTCTGATCTGGAGGATGAGGAATGACCCAGTGGAAAGGAAGAATCTCCCCCCAATGTCATCTGTAACCCTAATGAATGATTTGCATAACCCATATGTCTGAAACAATCTGTTGTCAAAGAGAAAAATGGAGAGTCAGACTTTCTGGAAGAAAAAAAAGCGGGCCAGGGTGGAAAAGGGTCACAGGGTCTCTTGAACTGTCATTCAGACTTTTTGGACTATCCTTGGTTTTGGGAGGTTCTAAACTTCTTTCTCAAACCCCCTTGCCATCTGTTCTTAAAAAACTGTTTACCTAAATTTTGTTGAACCCCCTTGCCATGTCTTCTTAAACATCTGTTTATCTGAATTTTGCTGAAACTGTCTGTTTTTTTTTTTTTTTGTTTTGTTTTTTTGCCAAAATTGGATGAGAAGATAAAAAAATCCCTTGGAAATTCCTTGCATTAGCTTTCCCCTTTCATCACACATTTTGATCACCTCTGCAGCAAACAGGCCAAAAACTAAATCTCTATCCAAGGGAGAACTTAAAATCTCATTTTTGACATCATCTGGGAGGTTCTCAGAATGCAGCAAAAAAACCTCCTCAAAACTGTACCAGTGGCTATAGCCCTGGAAGAACTATCAACAGGGTCATGCACATGCTGCAAACAATGAGTAGTGAACTATGCAATAGAAAAAATTAAGTTATTTAAAGCAGATTTTCCTGACAAGAAGAAATTACAGATAGAACATTCCTCATACTTTCACAATTTGGCAGAACAAACTTTAACATATGAGCCTGACAATTCACAATTCTGAAAATCATAGTTGCAGAAGTATACACTTTTCCCCATACCTATCAATACTTTTCCCAGCCTTAACAGAAAGAGTAGGATTGGAATTAGCTAACTGTTTAGCAGCAGTGAAATCAACTAAAGCTAAAGTTGCTGGGTCAGGTTTAGGAATAGTGTATACATTTAAAAGACTGAGAAACTTTATACATCCATCTGCCTTTTTAAGGGCAGCTGGCTGACTATCAAGAAAACTGCAGGCAATTACACAGATATTCTCAAAAGCACACAGAATGATTGGAATGCGTGCAGAGTTCTGGAAAATTCATCTGTAAAAATTCATAGTATTTTCTGACGGACTGAGAAACCTCAGTGTTTTCCCTCTAAAAACACTGGCATAATTTAGAGGGCCCAGCATTCTGACACAACAGGGAAAACTTCCCTGTTTCCTCTCCCAAGATTGACAAGAGTTGCTCTCCCTTACCCAGTGGGGGACCCCAACAACCACAGAGGACATGGCTAACCCCTGGTCCACTATGGCTGTAGGTGTTAAACCAGAGGGATCTGTGGTAAAAGATTAGTGCTCTGAGATAAAACAAATGGCCACAGCAGAGTCACCCACCTATGGCTGAGGGAAACTGCTAGCCTGCTGTGGTGACAAAGGCTGTTGCTTAATTTCTTCTTTTCATGGATGGATGAAGGACCGACCATGGGACCGGTAGTCTGTTCCATGGTCAATCAAGAAATAGTACTTCTTTCCTGGGGAACACAAGCAGTAATTGCTGGTAAACACTATCAGTGCACAAAAATTAACTTTTTTGACAGAAAAAAACAGTAAAAAAACAATATTTTTCTTTTGTGGAGCTAGCATAATGTTTTAAATGTAATTTCTCTATGGAAAAAGTCTTTTCAGCTACTGTACACTACTTTTAAACTGACAGAAAAAATAAGTGCTCCATTTAAATGTACATCACCGTCTAAGGACAGTCCATTAAAACAAAGCACTCCTATTACAAATTGACCAAAAAACTTTCAAATAAATGCACATTTCGATATTCTGACACAATAATGTGATACTTTCATGAAATGTACATTTCACCATTCACCATCATCCCATAAACACACATGCGTGTGTGTGTGTGTGTGTGTGTGTGTGTGTGTGTGTGTGTGTGTGTGTGTGTGTGTGTGTGTATGTGTGTATATATATATATATATATATATATATATATATATATATATATATATATATATATATATATATATATATATATATATATTTATACATATGTATGCATGGGATGGAAACCTCTTGTCAATGAGTCCTTTCAATGATCACAAATTACTGTTTTCACTGTTACACTGTGGGACAATGGGGATGAGGGAGCTTGCCCTTTCCTCACTGTTGCATGACTGCAGAGTTAGTATACGTACTTAGCAGGAGGGGGTACTTATCCTGAGAAGCCCCACCAATTGTTTTTAACAGCTGGAGACTTAATATCCTCTACCTAGTGTGACAGCTTACGTTGTACAATTAATTTGAATGCAGGTAATGTTTGCCTAGTTATCCCCTACAGACACTAACTGGAATGGTAATACCCTACTGAGGCTCTACAGTTAATTTTATTACCAAACTTTAGTAACTCTTATATTGTCTATGTTTTAACATTTGTGTATCTCTTGCTGCTTTCTCTTTTTGCCTTGGTTCTCATTCTGTCTTGGTTGCTGATTCTTTCACTCAGAATGTTTAGTTCTTTTATAACTCTACCCCAAATTCCTTTGAAATACATGAGTTAAACCATATAGGTTTATTTACACTACAATTCTATGAATTTCTTTAATCAAATCCCTGTTATACTCATAAAGTGTGACTTCAGCTTGTGAAGATCATTGACATTTGGGGGTGAGAAAGTTTCCTCCTAACCCCAGTTTGTCAAGATCATTGACATTTGGAGGCAATAAAGCTTCCCCTTATTCCCAAATGTTGTGTGAGCTCAGTTAATATATTTAGAGAAACAGGGCTGTGAGCCCCATTTAAGGGAATGCCTTGTGCTAGCACATGCTTCCCTTCTTCAACAATAGCTAAGCAGTTGAATTTACCCAGTTCTGAGCCCTTTTCCTAGCAGTTTTCTGCTTTCAACTAACTTCTGTAAGGGATGATCACGCAGTTACCAAAATAGTACCATCTTCCCATTTTGTATTATTATTATTATTTGTTGTTTCAAAGCCTCACTTAATGGTCCTGCTACGTGGGAGCTGAAAGTTTATTTGCATTAATCTACTAATCTACTTGTTGCATTAATGATTTAATTTTATTTTTTTATTTCTGAGCTCTTTCCCAGACTAGTATCTGTTATATCCATATGCAGTGGGATGTTTTTCTCAACAGATGCATAATGATTGTACGTCTGATTGAATACTCTGCTCACTAATGTATCACAGCATAATCTGTGGTGTTAGCAAATTGGCTTTAATTGACTATACCTAAATGACTCCACAATTATCTCTTACTAATATTTGAGCATCTGATTAGTTTCTGAGTGACAACTGCTGCTCATTCTTCTGATATTCTGCTCCTGCAGTTGGCTTACTTCCTCCTGTCAATTGAGTACCCTCCTTTTGTGCTGAATGTTGTTATTTACACACACTGTGTAAATGAGAACATTCAGGACAAAAGGAGGGTACTCAAGTGCCCTCAGTTGTCTAGGTATTTTCTAATTGCATTTCATATACATCTTGTTAGTTCCTGTGATATTTCTGCTGATCATCTGCCTTTTAGTATGTCACATGTGTTATGACAATCTTACTACAGTGTCATTTCAAGCTACATTTTACTGTGTGACATGCTGTAGCAGTTCTATTATAACTTTAGCAGTTTCTAGTATTGTGAGGCTTTGTTCACCTTCATCATGTTGGGAGCATTTCTTAGTAGGGAGATCAAATAGCATACTTATTTTCATCCTGTTTATTGCTACACATTACTGCTGGGGCTAGAACTTTTCTCTCAACCAACTCTTAATTTTACTGTTAGTATATCTTATTTAGAATTCTCCGAAATTGCTGATCTTCTCATTAATTCCCGCTGACCTTGTGAACTATTTCACCTCATGTCTAATCACATTTTACCTGCAAGCTGTTGGATACTTTTACAGGACAGAGGTGCCTATCTTATTATTACAGCCCCGCCCAGTACCGCCTCTGGGGTATTCACCTTCCAACCTGTTTTAATAATTTATTAACCAGAGGCAATATGGAACAAATGTTTTTTTTTCTCTCTGCAAAATTAACCATGCCATTTACCTCAGTTTCTCTGCATATATTTATGACTTGAGGTTCTACAGTAAATTACCTACGGCCTCTTAAAGTATTTTCCTTATGGAGCATTTTTGAGTCATCTGTGCTAGCGGTCTACAATTTCTGCAAAAGGGACTGAATTACTTTCATGGCTGGAATCTGTTGCATCTTCATACTATATAACAGTGGCATCCAGATTATTTCAATCTGCCTTCACAATAACTTCAGCCGGACATCTAAGTAGCCATCTTGGCTATACCATTTCAAGAACACTGTTCTATTACCAAAGTCTGTGGAATTTGTTCTCAGTGCATTTTTTTTTTGTTTCATTTAACTTGAGTCTCAAGACATTGTGTGCTTGTGCGATGGACTCTCTGCAGTTTGTCAACATACAATGAATTACAGCCTTCTGCTTTAATGGTTTGCTAGTGAGACATAACAGATTTTGATCACGGGGCTTAATTATTACTTCTGAAACAGGCAAATAAGAAAGCAAAGTAGGTTAGTCATCATTTTATTTTCTGCCTGTCACTTTT